>NW_010320804.1:0-264 GCF_000700745.2 Antrostomus carolinensis | reverse complement strand
GGAGGAGCTTGAAGCCATTGTGCAGCAGGGTAGCTATGACATAGTCACAATCACAGAAACGTGGTGGGGTGACTCTCATGACTGGAGGGCTGCAATGGATGGCTATAAGCTCTTCAGGAGGAATAGGCAAGGAAGGAGGGGTGGTGGGGTGGCTCTCTATGTTAGGCAGTGTTTTGATTGTATAGAGCTTGAAGTTTGTTTTTATGAGGTTGAGTGCTTATGGGTAAGAATGGAGGGGAAGGCCAACAAGGCAGATATCCTGTT
>NW_010320803.1:453-1744 GCF_000700745.2 Antrostomus carolinensis | reverse complement strand
CCCCCAGCCTCTCCTACAGTCTAAACTTCACCCCAAGTGCTCTGGTCCCTGGTGCAGCCCCTCAAAGGCACAAGTGCTTCCAGAGCCTGGTTCCTCTGGAAGAAGACTCTTGAGGGGGCTGTTCCTGTGACACGGGGTGCAGGCAGTCCCATGGCAGGTGATGCTCCAGCCTTGCCGCTTCCCTTGGTGGCTTCCAAGGAAGACAGTGATCCCAAGTTATTCCATAAATATACTTAATGGTTGTCTGTGTGCACTGACACAACTGCATGTGGCTTTTTCCTTCTTCTTGAAGAACTCTGAAGCCATGTTTGGACTTCAAGGTGTGCCTGGGTGCTAGTTCAGGGGCTGGCTGGGCTGGAGTTAATGTTCACCCAAGGGGCAGAGGAGGGGCAGGTGCTGATCTCTTCTCTCTGGCCACCAACGAATGCCAGGAGCAGAGGGAATGGCAGGAAGATGTGGCAGGGGAGGGTGAGGTTGGCCATGAGGAAAAGGTTCTTGAGGCAGAGGGTGGTGGAGCACTGGAACAGGCTCCCCAGGGAGGTGCTGATGGCACCAAGCCTGACAAGATTCCAGCAGCATTTGGCCAAGGCCCTGAGGGACATGGTGTGAATGTTGGGATTGTCCTGTGCAGGGACAGGAGTTGGACTCCACCATCCTGGTAGGTCCTTCCAGCTCACAACATTCAATGATTCTATGATTCTCCATGGCAGCCATGTGGTGCTGTTTTGGGCATCTGAGATGGTCATAGCATTGGTTATGGGAGGGGACAGAGCTGGTACAAGTGGCCCAAGTGGCCCATGTCACACAGTGTGATGCTCAGCAATCAAATCTGGGAGGAAGGAGGAGGAAGGGGAGATGTTGGTGGCTGCAGTGTTTGCTTTCCCAAGTAGGTGTCACGCACGCTGAGGTTCTGCTCTCCAGGGAGTGGCTGGACATCTGCTCACTGATGGGAAGTGGTGAATAAACACCCTTCATTGCTCTGTGAGCACACACAGCTTTCTGTCACGTGCTGATCTCTCCTTATCTCCACCCAGGAGTTTTTCTTGCTTTTGCTTTTCCACTTCTCTCCCCTGATCTGCTGGGGGAAGTGCCTGGGCTGCTGGTGGGTGCTTAGTCCCTGGTGAGGGACAACCCCTGTGGTGTTTCTCCCCCTCTCTTTGGGCCAGTGGTGGGAGGCTGTGGCATGGTCAGTAGTGTTCCTCCAGGCTCTACCATGTAATGGCTCTAAACTGGCAGAGGGGAGATGGAGCTGAGATGTGAGGAAGAAATTGTTTGGTGTGAGGGTGGTGAG
>NW_010320803.1:0-367 GCF_000700745.2 Antrostomus carolinensis | reverse complement strand
CCTGCTGATGGCAGGGGGGTTGGAACTGGATGAGCTTGAAGGTCCCTTCCCACCCAAACCAGTCTGGGATTCTGTGATTCTATATCTAGACGTTGTCTTGAGGTTGTCTGAGCCTGACTGGAGACCACAGATGTTAACTGGACAGCCCGTGTATCTGGAGCTGGGACTATTCCACAGGTCTTCAGGCTTTGCTCTCTCAGACCAGCCTGCTCTCCAACCTTCCACATCTTCTCCCCTCGAGAAAGCAGGCATGAGCCCCTCTGCATGGTGGTGGCAGAAGGGCCAGTATTTGAGAGGTCAGCAGATGGCTGGGTACTGGGAGAGGATCCCTGTGCTGGGGGATCCTTTCTAAATGACAGTCAGGTTG
>NW_010320802.1:0-17670 GCF_000700745.2 Antrostomus carolinensis | reverse complement strand
TCGGCGCCGCGGTGGTGGTGGCAGCGCGGAGGGGAGGAAGCAGGCGGAAGCTGGAAGGAGGAGGCAGAAGAGGAGCTCGTAAGCTTTCTGCTTGTGACCCTTCTCTTAATTGGTGCAGGGACTGAGCCGTGACATATTTTTGCACCCACAGAAACCCTGTTACCTCTCTCCCCCAGGAAAACTAGAAGAATGCTCTTAGGCGTAAAACCCTGGTTTTGTTTCGCCTCTTGTAAGTGATGTTTCGCGTTTGTCCCTTAGAAAGCTGATAGTGTTTGCTTTGCTGGGAAAATACATGTTTGTTAGCAGTCTGAGGATCCTAATTGCACCCTTGGTTTGTATTTCTGTACTGCTTTTTAAATTTTTGTTCTTTAACAACTTTCATGCTTACCTCTTTGTACTTGATCTGGATGGAAGGATGGTAACAGTAGTAAGCAGGAGCCACATGGTGGAGAGCGTAAGTATATTTTGGTTTGGTACTGCCTGAGGAGATAATTGTATAGTTTTTGGTCGCTTCTAAAATATCATGACTGATAAGTAAGTTATCTGGATCAGTGTTTTTCTTAAGAAACTAGATACAGCTATCTGAGAGAATATAGTAGGAACACCAAGCAAATAGGTTTATATTTTTAGTAAGGTAGATGCAATCTTAAACTCTTCTAATTTGTGCATGTCCTGAAATACTAGGAAAGAGTAATTACTAGTAAAGTTAATACGGTGTTCAGTCATTCCCTGAGATGGCAAGTAGATCAATCCCGTATGATTCTGAAGTGCACGACTTAGGCAATTGATTTATTTTTTAGGTTTTTTTTTTAACATTGCCCAGCAATGTGTTGCATTGAACTTTGTCAGTAATGTTTTATTCCATATGCTTAGAAAGAATAGCGGTGGAGTAAATTAGATCATTACGTTATCCTGGTGATTTATTTTTGTTTTCTCTGATGGTATTTCTAATTCTATTTCTTTTGATTGGTGTCTTTTACTAAAACCTTGATTAAAGATACTGTCAAAAATAATCCAAATCCAAAGTAAGTTTTTTGTTTCACTTTCATGTGTTACGTAACACAGGAAAATACAGGAGATTGAGCCCAGCTGTTTACATCTAGAATCTGGTTTTGATTGTAGTTTGCAATGAATATGTTGTTGAAAATGTAGATGATCGCATTCATTTTGGGGAGAACTAAGTTAAGAAGTTTAAAACCATCAGAGCAACAAAAGAATTACGATGCTAAATTATACTGCTTGGAATTCTAAACTTCTATAGTAACTTTTTTCTTAGTGAAGTTTATCTTGTTGCTTTGCAGAAACAATGTCTTACCTGGTTTGAAGATCTAAGGAGCTTTCTGTTTGCATAAGGCATAAAAGAAAATGGAAGAAGATGAGACTTTACAAAGTGAAACAGAGAGGGCAAAAGTTGAAACACGTGCTACTCCTGAGATTGGTCGGCAGATATCAGTTAGTGAGTTCCTTTGCCACTGCTGTTATGACATTCTGGTCAATCCCACCACCCTGAACTGTGGGCATAGTTTCTGTAGACATTGCCTGGCCTTGTGGTGGGTGTCATCCAAGAAGAATGAATGCCCCGAATGCAGAGAAAAATGGGAAGGATTCCCCAAAGTCAACATCCTCCTCAGGTGAGTGTAACTTGCCATTTTTGGGTTTCTAAAACCACCAAAATTAGTTGTCCAGTTTCTTGAGTTTACTGCAGATTTTCATAGTTTATTGGTAATCTGAAATGTTGCAAGGATATTTAAATCCTAAAGTCTTTCATGTTCTGCACTTGTACTGAGCTGTTCAAGCACATTTTTCTGCATGGAACGGAGGAGTGGGTTGGTTGGCTTTGTTTTGGTTTGGTTTTTTTTTTCCCTTTGAATTTTTTGGGGGATGGAGAGGAGGGATCCTTTTTTAGTATTGAGACACTTGCATCTTTTAGTACAGCTGGTTGTTTCCTAATAATTCTAAGTTAAAATGATCTTTGATAATTGTGTAATTATTTCTGTAATAGGAATTATTTATAGGAAGAAATGTGTTATTACAGAACAAAGCTAGAAATATCAATTTGATGTCTTGAATTACTTACAAGTTATTGTGTTAATAATACTTTATCTTAGGTTAATAATATTTTAATAAATAGTTGGTAGGATTGATGGTAGGCTTTTATGTTATCTTTTGCTTAACATTTTTTAATAATAAAGGCTTGCCAAGAGCATACACAATTCTAGTTTTATATAAGAAGGACTTTTTTTTTTTTAATGTGATATTTTAATTTCCTCTGTCTTTAGAAGCTAAGGAAAATGTTGTTTGAAAGTAATTGGTTTAACTTTACTAAGTATTAATAACTAATGTTTTCTTGCTTTCAAAGATGATAGTCTTTAGTAGAGACTGGAAAACAAAAATCCCAAAATTAGTTCATTTTCTGAACGTTAAGCCTCAGTGGTTATAGTACAATGACAAATATTTTTCCCATTAGGGATGTTATTGAAAAGCTATTTTCTGATGTCGTTGAACAAAGAAAAGAAGATATTCAACAAAACAGTGATGTAGCACGCAGCTTAGCAACCTTTCAAAAATATGGGACTGACCAGATCCCTACAGTTCCGAACACAGGAAGAATTAATCCTCGAGGAGGAGGGTTTTTCTCGGGCGTTCTGACAGCTTTAACTTGTGTAGCAGTAAGTTTGATCTGGTTGATTTGCCATATTCACTTCACTAAGCATGCAATCAAATATGACTAAATTACATGCACATGAAAAGGATCATCAGCACAGAAAAGACTATCTGTGTGGAGTAAATAAGGTAGTGTTCAGAGTTGTCTGTCAGGAACTACAATTACAATATACAGCAAACAGAAGTTAGATAAATTGGGTAAAACTTCAAGATACCTGAAAAAATACATATAATGTGTATAATTTATATTTAATATATAGATTTTATATACTAGATACTATCTATATAATAGATACAGAATATATAATTATAAAAATACTAAAAATGTATATAAAAATGTTATATATATTATAACCTGAATATTCTAGGGTCTATAAAATGGAAGATTCTACAGGTCAAGCCCGTTAATAGGTGTTTATTTGTATCTTTAATATATTTGCTTTGCAGGTAAACTATCTCTTTTTTCCCACCCCACCCCATTTTGGTTTTTTTTAATCTACTTATAGGTAGTTCTACTTGGGTATCACTGGAGTAGCAGAGAATTTGAAGAAGATCATCTTGTCCACAAGCCTGTTGCTAAATGGACTGCCGAGGAAGTGATCCTTTGGCTAGAGCAGCTGGGACCATGGGCTTCACATTATAAAGAAGGATTTTTGCTGGAAAAAGTGAATGGAAGGTGAGAGGCTTAATTGTCAAGAACAGCTGTCATTTGATCGGACTACTGGGTAGCTTTCATGGGCGGTATATTGTGAAATGACTGTACTTTGTTCCATAGATTGTGGGAATATTCTGTTGATGTATCAGAATAAAATTCAGGGGAAGTTTTAACACTTGTAGTTGAAAACTTTAGTAGTAGATACTAAGCAAGCTAAGTGAAAATTTTCTAAAACCTTTTTTAAATGCTGACAATGCAGACTGAAATGATACTAAAAGTAAAATTCTACTAATGTATTATCCACCCCTCCCACCTTTTCTTTCTTGTGAAAATATGCATATCCTATATGCATTGTTGCATTCCACCCAAGAGCTCTAGGTTTGATTTCAGGAGACCAGACTAGATCTGTGAAGTACTGAAGAACTGTGTTCAATAATAGCCAACAAGCTGATAAATTTGCATGCTGAAAGCAGGCAAGAGAAAACTTGAAGGATATTTAAAACCCAGGCTCTGAGACGCAGTTGATTGAGAACACTTGATATGGAATGTAATCCAAAAGGTGATACCTTCTATCAGTAGCTTATTGTTTCAGTATGTAATTGCTAATTTGTTAGTCATATCTTTTTGGAGAAGAGGCACTGTTTACCTTCTGAATTCTTCTGCTTTTGTAGACTCCTCCTAACACTGACAGAGGAGGATTTCACAAAAGAGCCTTACAGTATAGAGAACAGTAACCATAGAAAAGCTATTATGGCGGAACTGGAATGTGTGAAAACTTTAGGTGTTAAACCACCACAGAACCTTTGGGAATATAAGGTAAATTTTATATGAAGTCTGTCATGTATAAAGTATTTTTAAAAGAATATCTTTAAAAGAAGATTATTTTAAAGCCAGGAGGAGTGTTAAGGTAGTCAAATTACCCTTGTAAAAACTGCTTAGTTTAATGAATTGTTCTATTTGAAAAATGATCCTTTGAAAAATGATTGTCAGAAAAATCTAAGAACTGGCATGTCCTTTTCATTTTATTTTTTCATTGTTTGAAACTTGATAATTTGATGTTTTTCAGGCAGTAAATCCAGGAAAATCACTCTTTCTTCTGTATGCACTGAAGAGTTCTCCAAGACTCAGTATGTTATACCTATATTTGTTTGATTATGCAGAAGCTTTCCTACCTTTCATCCACACAATTTGCCCTACACAAGAAGACAAGTATGAAGATATTGTCACAAAACTACTAGTAAGTGTCCAAAACATTAAATATGCTACTTGCTTTAGTTATAAGCTTTTTAAAACTAGCAGCATAAAAACACGATGTAATTATTCACTATTTCATATCTTTATAACTTGTTTAAATAAAGGCCTACAAAGTATGGTTCCTTGATTTTATTGTATGTGATCACCAGTGTTGTGACCACAACCTTAAATAAGATTGATTTAAGGCTTTTAAGAATTTATATCTGTGGAACTCATATTTATTTATTTATTTATTTAAGCTCACATGACTATAGAAAGGCTGCTCACTCAAAATACTTATATTTTAAAAAATGGCATTATAAGGCCTGTCTGTCTGTGATGTTTTATTCTCATGTAATGGAAATTACTGGGTTATATTATTATCTACTAGAAGCTATAGTAAAGATAAATTACCGCTTTTGATGCATGAAAAAACAATTTTTCAACAAAGGTATAGTGGAAATAAGCCAGTATTGTATTTGTTTAATGAAATTGATAAACAGTCTTTTTATCCTAATTTACAGGACCTTAAAGATCCTACTTGGAAACAATGGAGAGAATTCATTTTAAAGTATTTATTTTTGCCATACCAGTTGATAGCTGAATTTGCTTGGGATTGGCTGGACATGCACTACTGGACATCAAGATTTATAATTGTAAATGCCATGTTGCTTTCTGTTCTGGAATTATTCTCCTTTTGGAGGCTCTGGTCAAGAAGAGAATTGAAGTAAGTCTTACTGAACTTGTTGAAGAGGGTGGGAAGTACATGGCATTATAAATAGAAAATAACAGTCTTACAATGTCACAGTTGCTCACTGAAATGACAGTGTGTAACCACAACTCTGAGGTTAATAAGAACATATGAATCTGAATCCACACGTATACTAGTACTTATCTTGAATATCTTTATTTCTGTGAATACTTTAAAGGGTTTATTGGTTTTATTGATCAGATGTAGCAAATGCAGCAATGGTAGTAAGCATGTTCTTAACCATTGGGTAAATATTAACTCTTCCTTTGAGAATTGCCTTTTATGGTAACTGGTATTAGCTGTCAGCTGAGAACTAAATTTCTAAGAATTTTGTCACGATAGGCTTATAACATAGTTACTAAAGGATGAGCCCTCAGGATCATAAGTAATTTAATTACACTGATATTATTTCTGATAGGTGACCAAAATTCCTGTTTTCAGTTACTGCTTTAGCCTTAATGCAAGTATATGAATATTACTTCCTAATCGCAGTGATTATTGTTCTGGTGTATACTGGGGTTTCACTTTCCCTGCCAGCCGCTAGGGGGCAGAACGTGTTCAAAAGAGAACAGGGCACGTGGAAACTGACAAATCTGGAATTTCACCACTTCGACTTGCTTTGCTTTGTGGTCTGAATAAATTGACTTCATGCTTCCTCATATAAAAGCTAGTATTACTGTATTTTAAGAAAGCTTTTCTGGAGTACAAAATGATGTTTTACAGGTATCTGAGTAAGGGCTAAATAATTTAAGGCTGCAGCACGTATTAGCTTTTCTTAGAATGGGTAAAAACAAAATGGAAGGTTCCTCTAAGCCTCTCCCTTTCCTTTTTCACAGGACTGTTCCTCATAGAATGTGGAGACATTTCTGGAAAGTCTCAACCCAGGGTCTTTTTGTTGCCATTTTTTGGCCTTTTATTCCTCAGTTTGTCTGCAATTGTTTGTTTTACTGGGCCTTGTACTTTAACCCAATTATAAACATTGATCTAGTGGTTAAAGAAATAAGGCGTCTGGAGACACAAGTGCAGTGACTGGCATTGGAACTTTTGAGCTGTTTGGCTTCTAAAAATGGACATTTGAAATAAGCTTTGCTTTTCATCTTTATATATGTGGCAATGAAAGTGGTGGATTATGTTAACTTAAGTATACAAAAAAGCCTTAAGGTAAGTTACTCTTAAACCAGCTGATTCCAAATCTGAGGATGGGTTTTATTATCCCAAGGGAATTTCCTATTAGAAAAAATTACATTCCTGATTTAGCCATGTAAGACTTATACAGTCCTGTCACCCTATTTCTGATCAAATCAAATTTCTCTATTCTGTCTCAAGCATTCTGTTTATTTTCAAGCCTGCCTTAAAATCAGTGTCTTCTGAAAAGCTACAGTGATTTTTAAATTATTATTATTTTTTTAACTTAGCATTTCATACCAGCAATGTGATCCTCAAGTTAAATTTGCCAAAGGAAAGCTCTTCATGGGTAGGCTTGATATTGAAAGTACTTCAGTGTTTTCAGTCTGCTTTACATGTAAGGTTGTAACTGTCAAATACACAGTCTCCCAGTAGAATTTGTTCTAAAATTTTCACTGTTGAAGGCAAAGACTGCTTGAATTTTCTTGTCTTCTGAAAAATGTGGTGATTTCCATTCAAATTTTTTTATTCAGATCCAGTAGACTTCATCAATAGCTTCTTTAATGCTCTCCTCTTTAAGTCTGTTGATAACTTTTAAATTCAGGGCTATCTCTTAAAAAGGATTATTTTGGAAAAGTGACCTGACACTGTAATTACATCTTACTGCAATATGATGCGTGTATCTAGATCTGTGAGTGAATATCAACAGGAAAGTTATTTTGTGTAAACAAGATTGCCATTTGTTAATGTATGGTTTTTGACTGAAGCAAAAGGTAGATATTTTTTTTTTCCCCAAGAGCTTTGTCCACTTGGATTCTGCATTGGTTATTTGGTTGGTTTTTTGATTTTTTTTTTTTTTTAATTTGTATCATTAATATGAACTTCAAATGAATATTTTTAAAGATTAAAGATCTCACTTGAAATCTTCATCCTTTCTAAAGAAGTGTGGTGTTTTGGTTTTTTTTTATATTGAAGTACTTGTCATTAGCTTTGACTTGTGCAAACTTGCTCTGTAGCCCTGCATCTTTAATTAGGTTGAGGTGGGTGAAAATAGACATAAAACACTCTAAGTTCTTAAACTGCTAAAATTAGCAGTTATGAAAAAGTGCATTATTCAGCTATTTGTTACTGAATTCTCTTCCTAGAGGATTTAAAAAACCCAATGAATTCACCCTAGCTAAAACCATCTTTACATCCTTGTGAGGTATATACCCTTCTGACCTTTGCAATTTTGTCCGAGATCAGACACTTATGGAAAAGGCAGTTGGTCCCAGTGACTGCTACTTTTTTCATCTATCTGTCTTGGTGATGGTTTGCATTTGCACTTTTAAATCTGGCTCTGAAGTTTTAAGGGTAGAACTTCTCCCTGTGCCCACAGGAAACACATGGTGTACTTAGAGTAAGGAGCTTGAGCCTTAGCAAATGAACAGCTTCTTAGAAAACTTTTAAAAAAGTAAATACTAAAAAAAAGAAATATATTAGGCATTTTTTAATACAGGCAGGGCTACTTAAGGTGAATGAGATGCAAAAGCTAGATTAGGCTTTATAAGAAATGTTTAATATAGATGAGAGGGTTCTTTGTTCTGACATTGTCATTTCATGCATTTCTTCCAATCAGTTCAAAGTTAACAAATGTTAAGGTTAATGTTAGTGGAAAAGTTTTGATTTGTGTCTTATAGCCAGTGGAGGGGGGATGAAAAGTTTACAGTGAATGACATTATGAATCTGAAAAATCTCTGAGTCTGAATATAAACATAATTAATTTTAAGTCAGTTACTCTTTAAGCTAGTAAATTCAAATTCCTATTTAGTCGATAAAAGCTTACATAGAAGTAATGAACTTGCTTTTAGTGCACTGTAGAAAGTAAAGAAGAGGATAAATGTTTATTTTGGCCATTCTAGGGTGGAGAAGCTGAGGTGGCAGGAAGGAGGATCGAGAAAGGGAAAAATCATTTGTTGTCACTACTGTGACAAAAAAAAATAGGTCATTTTAGATTTAAGTACATACAGAGTTTTCATAAAGCCTGATGTCGTATATCTAATACCTACACAAAGGCTGAATCTCTCCACACATAAAGTCTGGCCACAAAAGGTATTTTGTATGATAGGGAGCTTTAGAAAAACATTTGGCAGCTTCACGGTCACATTCACATGCCATTTTTTGACATTTGTCTTCTAGTGATTCTGAAAGAAAACAGGAAGTTTGATGTTAGTCTGAAGTAAATAAAAATGCCAATGGAATACCAAAAATTGCTACCTCATGTTCCATGTTTGCCAGCTAAATGGCTCTTACGTTTTAAGTGCAACAGGAACTGTACTGAGCTTTAGTAAGACTTAGAATTCTTTCATGTTCTTTAGAGTTCTGTGCTAGGGTATCTCAGCAACAGAGAATATACAAGCATGGTTTGGTTTAGTGACAGTTGGTAACCAATGGAACTGTCTTGGCAGGTGAAAATATAATAATTGGATAAAGACTTAAATACTCTTCTTCATCTTCTTTAATAAGGGAACTCCGATAACTGACCTCTTCAGAAAGTGATATGTGACCTTCCCTGCCCACCCTGTCGATGTAGTGAAACTTGAGTTTGGGAAATTTTCCATTTCACATACGCATTAAGCTGCTAAAGGATGTAGCATTAAAATTCTGTATGTGAAATAAGGGATGCAAAGATATTTCATGTTCAGCTTAAATTGCCCACCTTTTGTTTTACAGCATTCTGTAAGCAGTTGGGTAAAGTGTGTTTAAGTATGATAAAATCCATGTCTGGCCATATTTGTTTTATAATTGTAATGTTGTAACTTAACAGATTTCTTGGCATGAATATTTCTTCTTGGCATGAATGTTTTCTGCTATGGCAATATATTTTGGTTTTATTGTGCCAACCCAGAAATGTGGGGCTTTTCTCTCTGCAACTGTCTGCAAACTGAAGAATCCTTGATTATATTTTGTCTGAGTATTTAACATTTTGAAAGCTTAGCCAAATCTCTGCTTGAGATTTGTCTAGGAGCAAAACAAGTGTTTAGTTTAATGAATGAATTCAAACTCTGCTATGAAATTGAAGTGTTCTTCATGTATACATGTTGACTCTGCAACTAGCTACCCTAAGAACTACCCAATAGCATAAACAGCATGGTAGGATAAAAAAACCCCAAACATTAACTGAGAACTATTCTTTGTCTTGTTATTGCTCCAAACTTAATCTGCCCCACAGTGTACCAGGGACTGTTTCATGTTTGTTTCTTAACAACATGCCTACTATCTTGGCCAGTATTTAAAAATATTGTCAGCTTCTGGACTGGAACAGCAGCAGAACCTTTACAGCCAAATACAGGTGGACTGTAACTTGACATTAAGTAGATAGGTTGAGAGAGAAGATGCTTAGTACTTCTGGAACAGAGGAGGAAATGAGCAAGTAGAGATTCTGCATGAGTTCGACACTTAAGCAAAGTAAAGGTTGAATGAAAAGGAGAAAAGGAAATGGTGTCAAAAACTTTCATTTGATTTCAGGTCAGGCAGATTCTAAATTGAGTTATGAAATGAGAGGTTTTTGTGTTTTCTCTGAACAGCCTACTGTGTTGCTTTTAAATTATGGTAGTCAGAAACTCAGGCTCATTGTTGTAAACAAGGTTAGGTAAGGGTCTGCATTTTTGTGGTGCAAATAGTAACCAGTTCTCAAGCTGATTTGCATTCTACGTAGTAACATAAAATTATGTGCAAATAGCACCTGATTTAAGAAACAAAACAAACTCCAATCAACACGCAAAACAACAAAAACAACCTGCCCCCCCCAAAAAAAAAACCCCCAAAAAACTCAAACAAAAAAACCCCAAAACCTAACAAGAAAAAACCCTGCAAATTTTGGAGGCTTGTGAGAAGTTATAGTTTCGGAAAGTCTTCAAAGTGTATCAAAGTGTATTGGAAAATATTTGCTAAAACTTTGGGAGTTGTGAACAAATAATGTAAAAGAAATGCTGCTTTTTCCTGTTAAACATTTCCTGTTTGTTTCTTTGAGATCTCTTTGTCCTTGTCTTTTGTACTACAGCATGGTAAGTATAATACATTCATATTTTGGAGCAATCAAACAAAATTTATCAGGATGTGGTCAGCCATCTGTTGCAACTTGTACACCAATTATGTATATATTTTCAAATTAACATTTTATGGCTCCTGGACATGTTACTTCCATAAATAAACATACTCATCAAATATTTTATTACCTCAGTATTTGAAATTGTAAGTTGTAATTGTGAATTCATTCATAAATTGCAGCCACTAGCAGTGGGCTGTGCAACTGACTAGTGGTAAGTATGCTAAAAACTTGTCCATTATAAACTTATAAATTATGTGAAATATTTTCTGCTAAATATGAAAAGGTTCCATTTTAAACAGTTGTAATTTTCTCACCTCCTGTTTGTAGTTGCTCTCCAGTTGGAGACCTACAGGGTGTAGTGTAACATGGGTTCCTCAACATATGTAAATACTGAGTAAAAAGAGGGGGGTTTTTTGGTAGTGTTTTCTGAACACTAATAGGCTAATAGAAGCTTATGGGTCAGAATTTCGTTTGATTGTGTATGTTGGTAGGTGAGGATTAAGAAGAAGAAACTGCATTCAGTTGGTGGGCAAAGCTGTGCTTTCTGGAGGCACAGCTTACCCTGGCAAAAAAAAGTCACAAAAGGGAGGATAGTAAAATAAGAATTTTACAGTTAATTAAGAAAATGTCTTTCTGTGAAGTCAATGAGACAAGCAGTAGAAGTAAAAAAAAACCAAACAAACAAACCAAAACCCCCAACTAGAACTGTTCACTCACCACACACAGCAGCATGGTCTTCACATTCCCAGTGGTAACTTTCTGTCTTTGGATGACAACCTGCCTGCTCTGCCTTACCATAGCAGCAGTCATGCTTAAAGCAGCACCTGAGAGTAACAGAAACGGGCTTGTCTTAATTCATACTGTGGTGATTTATGGTCACATAATCTAGATGGTTTTTATCAGCATGTTTCTACAGGCTGTGAAATAATAAAACAGTCACCATTGTGAATGTACAAACAGTTACCAGCTCAGGAATCAAAACAGAGTAATTGTTTAATAGATCGCCTGGAAAAAATTACTACTCTTTCATGTAATCAGTGATGAGGAAAATGTCTGATACACATTGATCTAGTTGAACTTCTTAATAGATGAAAATAAAGGAATCTTTAAAGCATTTCAGTTTTAAACACAGTTAAGTTTTATGTGGGTGTGCCTGTCTCCAGCTCCCTTCCGAGAAAAAGATTAAATGCCAGAATAGTCTGTCAGATATTGAGTGATGTGTTTTTCTGCTAGTTATTCATGCTATTGTAACAGTTACTATCAGGGAAGAGACAAGAAGATTTGTTAGGCTGTAGCATACTATCATAAATGTCATATTATAGCAAAGTCCTTAGTTGGTGGCAGGAAAGCTGAGAGCAGGTGAAATGTTGAATAATGAATAGGCACAGGTGCTGCTTAATGCCCTAATACAACTAAAACTGCTCAGAATCATGAGAAAAATTGGAAAACTGCCCAAAATTATTTCAGAATTGTTCTTGTCATAATTGGGACCATGAATTCATAGACTTTCTGTCACATTGTGGAACTTGAACAGTGCAGGTAAGCATTAATGGCATATTTTAATGCTTAAAAAAAGAACTGCTCTTCTGGTGTAGTCCTTGCAAGCCCAGAATAGGAAGTAGGGGAGGTACAAGGATCTGAAATTAGATAGCTTGTAAGTTTTTGCTGCAAACTAACTATACTCTTTTTTTTTTTTTTTTTTTTTGACTCGGTGGAAGAACAGGATATATCTGCAACCTCTTTGCATTCAGTCATTTGGTTCCCTCCTAGTAGCCTAAAACCATCATATTACAGTAGACACATGGTGTTTAGATTGCCTGAGGAATTTATGTCTGTAATTGAAAAAGTTAATGCTGTGAGCTCTCACTTGCAATTACTGTTTTTTCCTATGCTTATTAAATAATTACTTTATAATTCCACAGGAATCTCCATTTAAAAATCTTGCAGTATGTAAGAATTGAACAGCCTGTGAAGTAGCTCAATACATCAGTTTAATGCATAGAAAAAAAAATTGACTTCTAGTGAGTCTTTGTAGCAGTACTAAGGTAAATAAACCAGGAAATACATTGTCTTTTGCAATATTGCAGTCTACCTGCATGTTTACAACAATTTTTAGAATTACTTTAGTCCTCTTGTAAGCATTTTAAATAAAAATAGATGCTTAAGGATTTTACATTCTACCTTGTGAAAGCAGTATCTGATTGTCTCCATTTGAAAGTTTATAAGTCGCAGGCAAAATTGCAATAACTATTATTTGAATAATTCCATTACAGATGCTCTTACTTCAGATTAAGTATTTCTTTTTTTTCCACTTGTTTTCAGTTACATAATTCTGAACTTAAACAGCCCACAACGTAGCTCACAACTAAAGAAATCAAACTTGGTAAGAATGTTTGTCTCTGTATTGAATTGGTGCAGTTCTTGATTCTGTTCAAGTGCTGTAGCGTAAGTACACTCACTTCTGGTTTGTTCTTAAAATTCTGTAGCTATGAAAACCCAGATCACAAATAACTAACCATGTTTTGTGAAGAAGCAGCTTCTTGCTGCTTGTGGGACTTGTACAAAGTGAAAAAAAAATGGCCTACAACGGAAGACTGGCAAAGTGCAGATCCTCCATTGATATCCTTAGGTATACTGATGACTAGAACTAATAATAGTCTCTTCTTTTTGTATGTGTTCCCAGTCATTGAGTAGCTAATATGTTCTACAAAATTGTCTTAAAAAACTACACATCCAAAAACTTAGAATCTTTGCCAACATACTTAAAAAGTTGTAGGTCTAATCTCAACTAGAATCTTTATGCAAAAAAAAAATTCAAATCTGAACTTCCCATATACTCTACCCTAAAAGTGAGTATCAGATGTTTGTTTTCCTTTTAATTTACAATATATCTGATAAGTCAGCACTTGAGATGTCACATATGGCAGGGAAATGTATCATTATGATGATAAACTTGAAAATGTAAAACTTTTATTTGACAACTGTAACCAGCAAATCATCTTCATGTCCAATTATTAATTAAAATGATGGTAGTCAATATGCTGAGATTTAGTACTAAATACAAAGGTTTGGTTTTAGAATTATTTTTGTAACAATTCCTAATTCCTTTTATTCAAAAGTTACTTTTCAACAGGTTAAATTTTGCATAATTTTCTATGTATTATTTTGAATACTAATAAAATGGGGTGGATGGCAGCAGCATAAACAGATTTTTCATTTGCAATTAAAAAAAGAATTATAGACAGCTTGAATGTTTGAGCTTTAAAGCTTCTCCAAGAAGACTTTAGTTCTTCAGCTCTTGGCCAAACAGCAAGAGAAAAGAAACTCATTTGTAGTGCGAATCCAATATTAGTGCAATTAGAGTTTGAGTTAAGGGCAAGTGAGACTCATGTAGATCTACAGTAACACAATTTTAATGCTTCAGTCTGAGGTGTGTTTACACTCGGTTCCCTCGCTGATGTTCAATATGCCTGACTCACATTTTAGTCCTTTTACTCTGTCATCTGCTTCTGTTCAGCACTTAATTACTCAGATAGTTACTCTTACCAGTCTACTCTGTCCTTGGGCCATCCTCTTCCTCCCAGACCACAGTAGCATCCATAACGTAGGTAGGCAAAAGGAGATCGTCCTGTAGTACATCTAATGGCTCCAGCTAATTCAAGAATTCCTCTTCGATTTCTAAAATGGGCTTCCCCAAAGGTGCCTTTATAAACTGTGGATGAAAAACTTTATTTTTTAATTGAATCGAACATGTAGATACAAAATAGGTTTTGGGTTTTTTTTTTTAAACTTTGATAATTAATGTCAGTACTTGAACATAGTAGTTTTCTTTCTGACACTTTGCGGCCACACTCCTTGACCAGTTCCTTTTTACTCCATCTATAGTGAGCAGAATACTGAATATTATTCTGAATAGCTGCAGTGGTTTTCTCCCATCAAGGCAGTTTACAACAGCAGACTTCAGTCTGTGGAATGCAGTCAGAGTGTGAAGTGACATTCTGCATATTTCCAAATGTTTCATTATTAAGGTATGTTTTTAAAATCTTCTGTGTGGTTTTATTTGTTTTTATAAAGACTTCATATTTATCTTTATGGACAAGAGTGTTCCTATAGGTTTGATTATGCATTCCTGAAAGAGTAGTGTCCCCCCTCTGTGTCTAGTCTTTTTGTATTTGTCATGCAGCTTGAATATAGCTGTATCAAACACAGACGTGTGGGCAAGGAAAAGGGGAGGGAACCAGACTGCATTTCTTTTAATTTCATTGCTTTATAATGTGTATGAAAAAATCAAAACCATACTCATGATTTCTAGAGGTCACGTGAGATAAGTACAAGTAAGCGTACAAAAATAATGTATGGTTAGACAATTTGAGTCTAGTCTTGTTATGGCTTTTAATGTTCTTGTAATACCTAATTGCAGTGTTTATTGCATTATAGGAATTGGAGCTTTGTTAAAGTTTCAACTGTGCTCATTCTTGAAATAAAACTTTAAAGACAGGTATTTGGGAGAGGAAAAAAAACTTTACAAGAGTCCATCAGCAAACTCAAGTTTTAACTGGGTGCGATGTAGCTGCTTTAAAAGTAGAGGTTGAAGGGAAACCAAAACCATGCCAATCCTAAGGCTGCTTTAGTCACCATGAAATACCAGATTGGGAAAGAAAAAAACCCAGACAGATTATGCAGTTGTCTTTATGATTGTAATGACTAAACCAGAGAGATCAAAAGCCATGAGGTGACTTTCTGAAGACTGAAATTAAGTAAACACTAAAGACAGCCTGAGAGAAAGTAACAGTAAGTAATCACATTATATTTGTGATGTACTTGATTTTAAAACTGTTATTGCTGTTGCCCAGGTTGGATCCTTGCCATGTTTGGAGAGTTCATCATGCTGTCTCGGTTTTTTGCCTGTATAAGTCCTTGAGATTGTGCTAAATACTGTACTTGGTATATCTTTGCAAGATGTTTTCCATTATACCCTCCTATTCTCCCTTTTTTCTTAATTTTCTTAATAGCTTACAATAGTATTTAAAAATCCAGTCCTTTAAATTTCCATATGCATAGAGGAAAAAAACCCAACCTTTTAGAAACACATGAATTTTTTTGTGGAAGGTCATATTTCCCATAACATTTTACTCTTTGAGATAGGCACACTGCAAAAAAAATTATTATTTTTCAGATACATAATTATATTTTTATTGAGATGCACATCTTTGCATAATCATCATTAGCAGCTAATACAGTCTATGATGTTTTGTGGGTTTTAAAAGAAACTTTACATCATTCTTTCAAAGACTGAGGCCACAGAAACATTTTTTTAATATGAAATATGTGTAAGAGTTCCTGTAGTGATATTTCCTTTGTACAGCCATACTGCTCCAGCAGTTCAGAACTTGAAATTGAGGAATAAGCAGGCTTTCTGGTGCATCTCCGAGATTGTGCCAAAAGTGGAAACCTTTGAACTGTATGCATTATTTTTTTTGCTTAGATTTTTTCCTCGTGTTCCATAAGCCATCGGGAATAGCCTTTTTCGCCTCATCTTGTTGCCCAGACAACAGGTGTGCTATCCTCACTAACTGTGGTCACACATACATTTTTTGAAAGGATAAATTTGGCTGTTTTGATACTGTGGACCAAGCACTGAGAAACAGGTAAATTGCATTTCCCTTCCTCCTCAGTGCCCACAGGTGGGGTGACTGTGATCCCCAACTCAGAGCTATCAGACCAAAGCCATGCTCTCCAGTGATCGCTCCGGACTGGCAGAAGCAGTGAAACAGTTTTTCGTTGCTTTCCTTAATGTTCCTGCTGAGGTTTGTACCGTGCAAAGGATGAAGTCTGGAGGATGATCAAAATGCAGAAGGAATAATAGGGGCATGCTGGGGTCAGCACGTGGAATTGGGGCAGTGAGCTTGGTGGGACCTTAAGTTGGCCCCGTTATGCAAGTGCCTTACCTTATGGTCTTTAATCGTGTGATTGCCTCCCCCCCATCCCCCTGCCCCACACCCTGCAGCATTTTGTGTGCAGAATCTCTTCTAAGAATGAATTGAAGCTCTTGTCCTTAGGATCCTTCTGTTTGCAAGATTTGGTTTTGTGAATTTGCAAGCTCTGTAGGAATGTATATTAAAAAAAAAAGTGCAAGAAGACAAAAGAGAATCTCTTAAGGCAGCTGAATGCTATTCTGGAAAACTGGATTTTATCCTTAGAGCTGTCACAAAGGTTCAGCATGAAGTTAGTTTAATCCCTTTAAAACAACACCTAGCACTGTTTACCAATAGCGTGCTCCTAGCCTGCTGAATATTCTGGGGTTGGAGTACCAAACTACTGTAATATTCTGTGAGAGCCAAGCTTTGAGTAGTTGAAATTCCACATAACTTTAAGCAGTTGTAGGTAAAATTGGGTTCTAATGTGTCACCACAGGAACCAAAAATTAGTGGATGCTTTTTTGTGTCAGCCCACCTACCTATCTTGAAAAGAGGAATGATAATATATTTTCAGAGAAGTGTGAAAGAAATAATTACATTCAGATACTATACTGATGAATGCTTCAGAAAACCTATGAGGAAATGGACTAAGTTACTGCCACTGGTCTTTAATACTGCTTAATAAATAGGACGTAGGCAACAAAAAAAATAATTAAATACTTGCAAAGTGAGTAGTTGGCCATGCTCAGGTATGAGGCAGGGGTCCTTTAATTACATTCTCACATCATAACTTATTCATAAAGACTGACTCAGTTATGGTTTTGTAGGCAATCTCTGTTCCAGCAGTTCCTGGCTCTCGACCTGCTTTGTGACTAACGTGCTCTGAGAGCTCTCACCCGCAAGAAGGGTGCGGGTCAATGTACGGGCTTTGTAGAAAGGTGATAAGCTGCCGTTTAAATACTGAACTTTTTACCACACTTGCACATTGCTGGTCAACTTTACAAAGCAAGGTGAGACCCTCCAGTAGAGCTCTCGTAGGCTGAGACACGGAGGGGCTGTCCGTGCGAGCTCAGCCCGCACCCCGGCACGTTCCGTTCGGCGGGTACACCCGAGGTGCCCCGGTCTTTCCCAGTACTTCTTTCCAAAGACTGGAGCCATTCACTTGTTTCTCCTGACGCTCTTTCCCCTCTTCCCCACACGCACTCAAGCCCCGTCCCTCAGGCTGCGGAGCGTC
>NW_010320801.1:0-1397 GCF_000700745.2 Antrostomus carolinensis | reverse complement strand
TTCTGGGATCCTGTGTGATTCTCCCACAGCATGGCTTGGAGTGAGACAGAAAGAAAATTCAGGACAAGTTCCCTGTCAAGTGTGGAATGACCCAGCTGAGCTCTTGAACACATCCCCAGACAGCATGTGCTGCCATCAGAGCCCGTCCCAGCCCAGACCTGGGTGCTATGGGTGCTGCTGGGTGCTGGGGCAACCACCTGCCCAGGGGTCACCATCCCACTGTGTGCCACGATCAGGGAGGGGATGGGATGGCTGCTTGGCTGGTGGCTTGTCCCCAAGCAGCCCCAGTTCCTTGGACCATGGATGTTCTCCTTGCCTTGCACAGGGTGGGCAGCCCTGGCCCACCTCACCTCACTGTACCACCCATGGGTGCTGCTGCCAGCCCAGGCGGGAGTGAGCCTCAGTGAGGGATAGATGAAGCCCTTGCCACCATCTCTTATGATCCTGGTGCCCCAGAGCAGACAAACAGCGGCCAGGTTAGCTTTTCAAAGCCTTGAGACTGCTGTTTTGTGACAATTAATCTGGCTATTTCGATCACTATAATTAGCTACGTTTATTAATATTATCAAGGCGCCACAGTGCTAATTATATGTCTGCTTAACATGTGCTATCAGTGCTGTTTCCAAGCCGCTGTAATTCTGCTTGACATTATCCCCACCATTAGTGTTATTTGTTGTCTGCTGCCCAAGATAATTTGATGCTTCTAATCGCGCCGATACCCATTAGACAAAGTGTACCCCCCTCTTCCCCCCCAAGCTCTTGAGAATGATGCCACCAAGTGGTGCAGCTTTCCCTGGGAAATCTTCTCTGGTGGTTTTTTTGGGGTCCCCATGTCCCTCAGGTTCTTCTTTGGAAGGAAAGAAACCCTTGGAAGATCTTGCCCCCCCCCATAAATGAAGTAGGTAGATCTTTGTTTTGGGGTCTGTAGGAACTTCTCTGGTCTTTTGTTTCTCCTACTCCCTTTGCCAAGAGCTTCAATATTTCAAATCTGAGGAGAAATAGAGGTAAGTGGAGGGAAACTTGACTTTAAGGGACCTTTTCCATCTTTTAGCCTACCAACAGCACAGGGGTTTTCCTTCTCTCCCAGTAAACAACTGGCTCAGGAGCTGGTGGTTGCGTTGGGTGACCAAGCTGGGTGACACAGAGCACATTGTCCCCATCCTGGTTATTTCCTGAGGGGGACAGGTAAGGCAAAAGCAGGTATCTGAACCTGGTGGTGAGGGTTCCTGCTTGTTCCTGATGTACCTTCCAGCAGGAAAGCAGCTCTGCAAAGAAGGACCTGGGAGTGCTGGTGGGTGACCAGTTGACCATGAGCCAACAATGGGCCCTCATGGCCAAGAGGCCAATGATCTCCTAGGGGGCACGGAGAAGAGTGTGACCAGCTGGTTGAGGGAGGT
>NW_010320800.1:0-5983 GCF_000700745.2 Antrostomus carolinensis | reverse complement strand
TACTGACCCTTGAGGGACCCCACTAGATACTTGAAGACCCCACTAGTCTCTTGAAGGTCTTTTCCAACCAAAAAATTCTATGATTCTATGATTTACTCTATGATGCTCTTTAAAAAGAAAAGTATTCAAAAACCCCATAAACCAGGTATTAATCCTAAAATATATCTTGAATGACACTGTAGTTAATACATTCAAGGGGCATGTTATATTCTCCCACAAAAAATTCAGTGAAGATGCAATCAGATTGAAAGCGATTCTAATATATTTATTAACAGTCCAAAAACTCAGTTTATTCACTGGAAGGCAACTGAAAGAGAAATTCTCAGGTGAAGCCTTACAACTATCAACAAAGCAAACCTTTTCTTAAATAAAAAAGGTCATTTCTGCAAAAATACCCTTCTTATCTGATGTGGCAACTATTTGACATTATCAAAGGATTCTTACCTGCTGGAGACTGTGAAGGTTTCTAGTTTACAGAATAAAAGACATTTTGAAAATTAACCTACACTTTCAAATCTACCACTTTGTAATGAAATATTTAGCAACACGAGTTTATTTTTTCTTTCTAACATGATACGCTTTTCTAGTACAAAGAGAAGGTTTTTTTTTCCACTCAAGCAAGCTCCAAACTCATCCTCAATGTGTACTAAAATAAAGTGTACCAAAAGAATGCAACTGTGGGAGGCCACAAGCATCAGAAATTCTTACATCCCACTCTTAAGCGGAGAAGTTAACACAACATCAAGCAGAGCTTCTGTAAATGCCTATTTCAGGCAATAATACTGATGCTGCCTTTCATTTCAGTACTTTTATGTCTACATGTGTGCTCTCACACCTTCCTTTGTGTTTCACATCCAAGAAAAGATTTTTTTTCTTCCCTGATGGCATTTCAGATTGAACAAGCCTCATGACTTTCAAAGTGACCCTTTTATCACAACTGCTCTGCTGTCAATACAGCTGCACGTTGGCATTCAGAGTTAAGAGCACAGGCTGATTTAAACTTTAAATATCAAAATATCTTTGATACACCTCAGGGCACAGCAATGATCTCCTCCGAGTTTTCTTTTGTTTATTCATAATGTCAATTTAACAGATGCTGAATATAGAAACATTAGCATGTTTCTATTGTGTCTGTATTCAGCTGTGCTAGGAAAAACTTCACTTACAATCCATTAACCATTACAAGTATTATAGAATTCAATTATAAGACAAAACTCCCTCCAAAAAGATATGAAAAGTGAACATTTTTCTGAAATGGTCTGGTTTGTTAATGTTTCTTAGCTGTGTCTGAAAATGCAATTGCTATAAAAGCCAGCTGAAAAATGAAGATCTCACTACCGTAAAATTACTATTTTTTCAAATTCCATCGGAGAGTGAATTTTATCCATTTCCTTTTTCTGTGATGAAAGTGTAACTGGAAACGTACCACTGATCTGATTTTGTCATCCTTATGCATACTGAATAGGATCTTATTTTAAAAATAGAGATTGAAACAAAATCACACTGATCCACATTTGATCCTATCACTCTAAACTCAGCCTTACACAAACTCCACTGAAGTCAGTAGGACTTCTGAAGGGAAGTGCTACACATCCACAGAAATAACTCCAGGATTTAGGACCAGAATAACTACTTCTAAGATGTTACACAGCATAAGATAGTAAAGTCAGACGCCCTGAAGCCACTGTGTAAGGATTAACCAGCAACTCCTGCTTTCTTCCTGCTATAGTGCAACTGATTTAAAAATAGCAGCTATTGATGTAAATTAAGTCATGAGCTACATGTTCTACATAATGACCAGCTAGAAAATTATGTCTGAGTACATGCTCATCTTTGCAGACACATGGGCTTTTTGACAAATGGAAAAAAAGAAAGACACTATATGGAAGATCAAGCATCTCACTTAGAAATAAAGGAAGAACATAAGACTTGGAGAGAAAGTAATTTAGGGTCAGATTGGATCATCTAGTTCAAATCCAACCCTCAGCTCTTTCAGACAGTATTTCATATAGTCCTTTAGAAATTGATAAAATTGATGTGTTTAGTTTCTCCTTTTGCTGTTTCCATTGAGAAGCTGATAAAGAACTCATCTCCTCTCGTGGCTAGGAATTTTTTTTTCCAATTTCTGTTCTAAATTTATTCATGGCTAGATAGCACATAAGTTTGGGTTTTTGTTATTTCCTGCAGCAACATTTACCTTCAGCTTACTCTCTCTCCTCAGTGTTATTCTCCTTCTACCCATGTATTTAGAAATAGAACTCCTATTCTCAGTCTTTTTGTTAGACATCATAAAGCTATTCTGTATCTTTTCATATAAAAATCTGTCTTAATCTTCACAGTAGCCCTTCTTTGCAGCCTTCCTAGCAAAGTGCTGCATGAGCAGTTTTGTGCTCTATCACTCAGCTCTAAGTCTCCATCTCAGAAATGATAACATGACACATGACAACACAATAAGCATTTTCCGTATTACAAAATGGAGAGACAATGCATGACAATCTGATGCATTAGGTCTCAGAAAATATGTAAAAGAATGTGAATATAGAGTGTTAATATAAAACAATCTTTCAAATGACTTAAATAAAATAAGAAAAGCTATGGAGAAGTTTTCCAAGTGACACAGATATCATTCTTATATTCTCCCTTGGTTAACTGGCATTTTCAGACATCCTTAAATCCTCACACTATTCCTGAGTTTCTAAGCCTCTTTTTCTCTCCAACTGCCTGCAGTTATACATGTCCTATTACTAGAAATGGGTAAACCGTGAAAGATGAAGTGAGATTTCAAACAAATTATTAATCTTAAACTTGAAGTGCTAAGAAAATAACACAAATTTCCTGCACAAAGATGGCTTGAGTTATGATAATCAAACAACAGATATAAAAGCAACTCCTCAGATTTCTGGAACTTCCCTAGTGTTACTGCTTGTTGTAATAAAAGCTGATGTTTTTCCTTCTCCAAGGAACTCCTGAGAAATATTCCCCGAAAGAAGGAATGTTACCGCATGCCTGCCTGGGTACACATGTGCCTGACATCCCTCACAGCTACAGTAGATGAAGAAAGGGCAACACACTTGTGCTACACAAACACCTTTTATGGGTCTTAGTGCTGCAACAGGGTCTTGGGTTATTTCTACTTATTCCCAGGGGTAAAATAAGTCCAGAGCCAATTTCTGAAAGAAGGTGATAAAGGAAGGACTAGTTCAAAGCAAAGTATATTATTAAAACAGTCCACCTTCTCCCACCCTTTCATTTAAAGGCAGGCATCATACCTAAACTCCCCCACTATGGTTTCCTTTCCTGTCTCTGCAGCATTGCCTCCTCCGTTTATCAAAACTGGATAGAAGGATGTTACACTTAAACAGAATATTCTTATAAGGAAGAAATATTAATAAATATCTTCAAAGATAATGCATAGAAATGCTTTATGCCAAGTTTCCAAAGTTCTCACGGTCTCACTGTTATCTTTGTTATGCTTAATTCCATTAGGAAGGTTGTCTGGAGTCCATGCCAACATTGTTGTAAACCCCAGTTGGAGATTTTTTTCATGTTCCACCATCTGGGGTGAATCTCTTGACACATGGCAGAAAAGCCATTCTCTGGTTCAGAGAACGAACACATAATTGTTTTATGTAATTTGGAACAGCATCAAAAACAAAGACTGAAAGACCCTCACCTGAGAATACATGACAGCCTCCCTGGCAGGTGGGGTCACATTCCCATAGGGAAATAAGGAAACTGTCCCTGGATTGGATACATTCTGGGTCAGTTGTTGCTGTTGTTGCTTATTCGGCTTTGTTTTTTAAACTATTTGGCTGGTAGATAAAAGGGATCAATCTCCAGCAGCTTTATAAAACTATCTCAAATCACCTAATGCACACACATACATACAGATATTTTGCAGTTCACCCAGCAAAATCAAAAATCACTTATTTACACAGCAACTGTTGCAAAGGCACGATGGATGAACGGGGAATTCAAGTAAACAGAAAAAAAACCAGCAGAACCTACACTTACTCTGTTTAAGCTGATATTAGTATGGTTTTCCTGAAAGAGACATAGATTCTGCAAGTGCAGTTCAACATGCTTCAGTGTCCACGAAGAGGAAGCCATGCAGGTTTAATTCAGTAATTAGGGATAACTGCTTTTAGCTTTTTCTTTTTCCTTAAGTAATATCTAAGACAAGGTTAAAGAAGGAAGACATTTCGCACGTACCTCAGCCCATCTATCACTACCCAAATTTTCAAGGAGCTGTACATTATGTACCCACTCAGTAAAGGCATTCTAAATCAAAGCACTTGCTCATGACACCTAACCCAAACAGCACTAATGCTTTGCAGAGATATTGAAAGTGTTATCCTACTATTTTTCTTCGATTTGTTTTCTCTACTGATTTTTTTTTTTTTTTTGCTTGTTGTCTCCTTAGGAACTAGAACCAATCTCCTCAGTCCTTTCTGTTCAGCATTTGCTGGATGGCACTTCTTCAGTTGAAAGTTTCTTCAGTTCCAAGTTCTTCAGTTGAACTTCCTCTAGGAAGTTATAGCGGTACTTTTATAAGCTAAATTCCTCATGTCATTTACAATTTTCAGATGGGATAATTGTTCCAAGTACCAAGACCTCAATGAACATAAACTGAATTCATCCTAGATGAAGATCTGTATCTGCAGAATCATTACAAATCATGTGGGATTTATTCTAGAGAATGCTAAATAACCACAGGAGGAATTAAATAAGATACTGAGCATCAGTAATACCATGACAATAGCACCTGTTTAACCAATACAAATAAATGATGCTCACAACTTCTACAAAAGACCAAAACCATTAAAAATCAGCAACTTTGTAATAAAGAATATGCATGAATTTTCTTGGGGAAAAACCCTTTTATTCCTAAACTTCAGTCTTGTCTCATTAAACTACCAGAGGGCTACAAAAAAAATACTAGATATTGAAGTGTGAAATTTTCCTGATATAGTGGCGACATAAAATACAACTGAGAAGGTGGCAATAAGAAATAGCCATTGAGTCCAGAAAAATCTGGGGTGGTAAGGTAAAAGTCTACAAGACTGTAAGAAACTTGAAGAGAGAAGAAGGAGATCAGTTGTTCTGTTTCCTCCAAAGTAAGACTTAAAGGGCACCACACAAAGCACAACAAAGGATTTGTTTATAAGAAGTTGTAGACATGTAGTTTTCTTTACCAAAGGATGCTAAAATTTTGCATTTTCAGATGGAGAATGAACAGATCCATGGAAGACTATGAAAACCTTAGAAACTATGTCTCAGAAAGGCCTTAAGCCAAAAAAAAAAGTGTACTGGTTCTGGAAAAGTGTCTCACCTGCTTGCCCTGTTTGTACTTTTTTTCAGACACTAAGAGCCACTGCACTGGAGATGTGTTAAAAAATGTGTTCATTTCTACTTACTTCCTCTTGCTAAACTCTAACATTAGTAGGAAATGAAAGATCCTTAAAACATGGCTAATAAGGGAAGTTGCTTTCATATTCTGAAAGAGAACTGCTTCCAGCTAAGAGGTAGAAAAGTAGTTCAGATCTCCTAAATCCCACTAAATGGAACAGAGAAGTTTCACTAAAGATAAATCTGGCCACACTAAAGACAGCTAAAATACTGCTATTGATTTACAGAGGAATCAGAATATGATTCTTGGCAACTTCTTCCCAACATCTGAAGCATCAATTACCAAAAGTTTCATAAAAAGCAAATCAATGTTCAACACTACTGAGATATTCTCACTATTGTCAGCTACTACAAATGTTCAAACATACCTAGGAAAAGTGGAAAGGCTAACTAGGTAGCTAATGGTACAGTATTAAATTTCTCTGGCCTTAAAAGCAGCGAGCACAATGAAAAACACAAAAGAAGATTTAATTTTAAAGGATTTCTGTAGAAAGCAAGTAAGTAATATCAAAAAAGGCTGTTTGTCTTGCATGTCGAACATAAGGGAAATATAACCCCCATTTTTAAAAAGGGT
>NW_010320799.1:0-7061 GCF_000700745.2 Antrostomus carolinensis | reverse complement strand
TATTAATAATAAAATTATTATTATTTATTATATTACACAAAGAGTGTAATTGATGCTCAGAACTAAGCAAAATAATTCTGCATTTGTATGTTACTCCAACAGACTCCCTGAGAATGGGCATTCCCGATCACTCCTGTTTTGCCACACCCTGAGAATTTCTGAGGTGAATGTTCTACCATTTCAGGACCCTGGAAAAAGACAGGCAATTTACATACATTTTTCTCTTCCTCCACAGAAATTTGGTCTTCAGGTGGACATCATCCTAGTTGCTTATTTTCAACAGAGAGTGCTGTACTATTGCCCTTTCACTAATCATAGAATCACCAAATGGTTTGGGTTGGAAAGGACCTTAAAGCTCACTTGGTTCCATTCCCCCTTCTGTGGACAGGGTTGCCAACCACTAGATCAGGCTGTCCAGGACTTCATCCAACCTGGCCTAACTGGTATCTCTACTCTGAAATATAGGATTAAATTTTTACAGTTTATCAAACTATTACACATACAGCTCCCATCTGTGACCCCAAGCTGTGGGAAACACCAGGATTTCATCTTTCCCTCATCTGCAATTAAAAAAAAGAAATTGATTTTAGTTTGCATAGTTGTGGACTAAGCTCACGTACCTGGACAGCTTGTGCAGTGAGGCTGATGGATGGTAGTTGAGACACAAGACTCCAATCCCATATCAAAACCCTCTAACAAATGTCTCCTTGTCTTCCAGCTTGAGGAATGAGCATGTTGTTATGGATGTGCCAGCAATGTATGGATTTACCTCCATCTGCTTGGGTCAGAGGTTGCTAACTTCTAACCTGTTGGAAAGCACATCTTTCCCGATGTCTTGGCTGACCTCTATATGCTGTGCCTAGAAGAAATTGTTGTATGATGTGATCCTGGCACACCAGCTCTCTGCTGCCTGGGATGCTGCTTGCGTGTCAGAAGATGTCAGTGTTGATTCTGACTGCTGTTCTTTTGGCACAGGTAATGTTTGCTGCTCGTGTTCTTCTCCAAACATCTGCTGTGTACCGCTGCTGTGCAGGCAGGATACAAACACTTGTTTTTCTACCTGTGCTTTCCTTTTGTCTGTGGTTTTGTGTGATCTGCCTTGTGCTGGTGGCCCAGTGCACTGCTGACCTGTTGTTGTTTCTGCGTTTGCTGGATCCTGGTGGCTGAACACCTGCTGAGAACTGAGCTGTCAGTTACTATCTGTAGTTCCTTCCCTTTGGCATCTGCGTTTCACTTCTCCCTGCATCTTTGCTAATGCTGAGACTTCCACACAGGTATGGAAGTGTGAGTCTTATTTTCCTTAAGGCTTTCACTTAAGCTGCTGCGGGTCGTGCAACTCTCCATATTCCGACTCTTGTTGTTTTTCTTTGTATCTCTGTTTTTATGGTTCAATTTTGTAGTTCGTGTTCAAGTATTCACTTGTCGTTCAGAAGCAGCAAGACATCCTTTCTTCTACCTAAACTGTGGCTACTTTTAATATTTTCTGAAATGTTCTGCTGCTGAGAGTATTTTCTTTGTCTGCATGCACCACCTTTGATATCCCAAGAGCATAGGGTGAGGGCAAATATAAAAGACAAAATACTTCTTTTATATAATATACACTGACTATCCTGCAGCTCTTCTTGTGTTGTACAATGTGTTCCAGAGTTGGAACAAGTCCCATCCTCCTGGCAGGCCTTGGCATTTGCAGGTGCCTGTTCCAGGGAATGACACATTACACAGTTCTTGTCTATTGCCTTGAGAGGTTTTAGGTCCCGTTTCCTCTCTCTCCTCTTTGTGGTGATTCTGATATGTTCAGAGCAGGCTCAACCATTTAGAGCATCTGCTCATCTCTGGTGTGTCCTCAAAGCTTACTCTCAGATGAGAAGCTCTGCTATGAGGTGGTCTCCTCAGTAATGAACACTCATCCTGAAAACTTCACAATCTACTTTCACTTCCAAACCCATGCAAAGGGGAAATTCTCAAAGAGTGTTTTAGCACATTGTGGAGTGATGTGGAGCAGCTGGAGCAGAGCTGAGAACGTGGCCACACACTGAGAAAGGTCTGTAATGTGCAAGTCCAAAGTGTTTCTCTTCTGAATTAAACCAAAGAAGAGTTTATCTATTTGCCAAAAAAGTCAGAATTGTCATTCCTCTTCTCTGCTCTGGAGGTCTGATCTTTGAGATGGGCATGGCTCACCTTCAGAGAAATGACCAGAAGGATTAATTTCCCGTGTTACTCCTGCAAATGGGTGTTTGGATTTGATGATGTGAGCCTGTTGCAGCTTTCTAGGAAGGTTTACAGAGCAGTGGCAAGGCTAGGGTTGATCTTCTCAGGCAGTGTTGATTCCCACTTGTGTTGACTCCCCTTTGGAGTCAACCCATGAAAAGTGTTTGTACAACGCAGAACTGAGTAGCCAGACCTGAGCTCATTCTGAATTAGCTGGTGCTTGGGGAATTTCCACCACGTTGAGTTGGCATTTTGTTTGTGTCACGTAGCCTTGCTGAGAAACAGTGAATATTAGTCTGGGAGGAATGCCATGGTAACCTGGCAGTGTCGCTTCCCATATCCAAGCTAACTTAACAGAGCCAGCTTGAATATCCCTCCACAACTCTTACCTAGTGTCTCCCAGACATCTACTTTGTGGTCTTGTGCAGTGAAATCAGAGGCTGAGGCTCCAAACAAATGCATGTCTCTCTGTCCTTCCTTGCCAGACTTGATGCTTAAAATTTTTGCTCTTTAGTTTCTTGTTCTCATGGAGCTGAATTAGCAAAAAGGCTGGAATTTGTAGCAGGCTCTGCAGGCAGCTGTTTGATCTTCACTACCTCTTTTTCTTTGTCTTCACGTAGACAGAATGCTGGCCTGGCTGTTAGGATTCTGTGTAATTCTGGAAGCTTTCTGTATTTAATTTTCTAGAGTCCTTACTGACGTGGCTAATGCTTCTGTAATGTAAAAAAAAAAAGGTGGAGCAGGCAATATACTTCTGTTTAAATATCATGAGATCCTGCTAGTCTCTTGAGAAAATGCATGTTGTTCTCCAATCCATCTGTTCCTACACATTTCCTGTCTATTGGAAAGGTTGTGGTATCCGGAGACACTTTATGGGTTTTTGATATTGTTGGTGGTTCCTTATCTTTTGTTGTGTCTCTTAATGTCTACTTTGTGAAGGTTTTCTTTCAGTGGGGTGTGGAGCAGATGGAAAAGGTAGAATAGAACAGGGTATTTCAACTACATCTAGTCCAGCTGCCTGACCACTTCAAGCTGACCAAAAGTTAAAACATTTTATTAAGGGTGTTGTCCAAATGCCTCTTAAGTATTGACAGGTTTGGGACATTGATTGTCTCTCTAGGAAGCTTGTTCTAGTGTTTGACCACCACCCTCCCTTTAAAGAAATGCTACCAGATGTCAAGTCTAACAGTGGAGGACATGCTTATTTATTTGGTAATAAATTTATATTTATTTGGTAATAAATTACAATAATTTCCCAATATTGACTCTGTTTTGCCTGTGATGGTGATTGGAGAATGATCTCTCCTTGTCCTTATTTCAACCCACGAGCCTTTCATTATATTTTCTCTCCCCTGTCCAGCTGAGGAGGGGGAGTGATAGACCAGCTTTGGTGGGCACCTGGTATCAGAGTTTTATTGTAGTCAGCCAAATGAGGGAAATTGATGTGCAGCTAATTTGCCTCCTTGCTTTTTAATTTGGAAAGTTGCAGTTGTCAATAAGATGATTTCCTTGATGCAATGTTGTGGTCATAGTTTTCTCCCTGTCCTTTAAATCACGGGACATGTCCCCTCTCAAGGGCTGTTTTACAACAGACTCACCTGCTGGTTCACTTCCCCATATTGACACAATTTCTAACAGTCCATGACATGACTGGCGGTTGAACCCTTTGTTGCTTTATTTTTTGTGAAAGGTTACTAACTTAAGTGAAATGTATTTAGAAAGTAAGATATTTAGCCTGGGTTTTAACCTTTAGAGTGCTGGGATGTGGTGGTTTCACTGGGCTGCCAGCCAGACTTGGCTGGGCAATCACTGCCCCACCCAGGGGATAGGGGAGAGAATTGGGGGGTGAGGGGAAGGAGACTCGTAGGGGGAGAGAAGAAACATTTAATCATTGACATAAAATAAAACTTTAAATAATAATGATATTAAAATAGTAATGATAGTAATAGAATACGCAAATGAGTGACACCCAGTGCCATTGCTCACCACCCGCCCACCAAGCCCGGCCCGTTCCCAGATCACGATCCCTCAGGAGCCACAATCCCGACCCGAAACCGCAATCCCGGGAGAGCCAGAGCCCGAGCCAAAGCCAGAGAGAGCAAGAGAGGAAGAGCCCCTCATGGATCTCCTGCCCATGGGGGACAGGAGATGGAACAGCCCCTTGGCAGAGCCCAATGCCCATGGAGCTGATCCATGGCAATATTCCTCCCCCCTGAGATCTTGCGCTTGCAGACGGACAAACACAAAGTCCTTCAGTGCCAGGGACACAAATGCAACATGGGGATGTTCTCAGCGTTTCTCTCCTGACAAATCCCAGCTGAACCCAACCCCCAGCGCTGTTCTAGCTACTAAAAATAAACCTCACTCTGTATTATCTAAAAGCCAGGATGTGAGAGCAAGGAAGTTTGACTTTTGACAATGAACATGCCCATGAAGCCATTAAAGGAGAGATCTCTGTGTCCACCTGGGTCAGAGGTGGAGGCTCCCCGCTGTCAGTGGGGACTGAGGCAAAGGGCTGGCTATACGTGGTTCAAATATCTTTGCAATTGCAGACACGGTGGAAGTGCAACGTATTTGCTCAGGGCTTTTTACACCTTGTATTTGCATGGGCAGTTTATTTGGAGATGTGGGTTTCAACGATTGCCTCTGTCAGCAGCTTGTGTTTCGTGGCTTAGATGAGATTGAAGGTTTGCTTTTCAGTATTTCCCCCCCTTTTCCTATTTTGGGCATTATCCATTTGAAAGATGCACACTGTTAGGAGTATAATGAAGAAAGTGTCAGCAGAACAATTTACAGGCAGTCAAAGTCAAGGTTTTTGAAACAAATGTGCCATCGAACTGAAACATTGCACAGGCAACACACAAAGGGCTTTTTCTGATGAGGTCTACCATGGGGGAACTGCTGAAGATGGCAAAAATTCCTTCATGGGACAGCACATTGAGCAGCTTAGCTGTATCCTTTCATTGTGGGGTGGATTGGAATGAGGGTGTATTGAGAGGAACAGAACAGGACCCACCTGATTGACTATCCAGGATGGGTGCAGGCTGGAGATGAAATGATGGAGCTCAGCAGGTAGGTAGGAGGGTGAAAATATTCTGCCTGTGCCCCCTCAGGGTGTAAACTTCATGAATCTGGGGACAGTGATCAAAGGGGAATAAATGGCTTCACCAAGCGGAGATGGATTTGGTGTTGGGGTCTGGAGGGGGCTGCCTGTGGCTCCAAGCTGCCTGTGGCTCCAAGCTGCTGGTGCTCATTTAGCATCTGGTGACAAAGTGGGTGGGTTTGGAGGAAAAACTCTGAGCTGAAAGGAGTAGCTCAGAAGCTGAAGTTTGCTTATGCACAGGGAAAAATTACATCAGTTTGGCAAAACCACCACTTTTACCTTTTTGTAGGCAAATTTATTCAATTTTAAGAATGACCAATTGCATTTTACTTCAACCTCTTCCCAATCAGTAGAAGCTAATTAAAACATTTGGGTTAAGCTAATATGAGATTATCCCGATGGAGTCTTGCATTGGCTTAACAAAAAAAAAAAAAAATCCCTTAAATTAAAGCAATGCCACTTAATAAATTGAGCAGCTCTAAATGACACAATGTGGAAGCATTAGGCACTTGGATTGATGGTGATGGACTTGTGGGACTCTGGACAGAATTTAGTAGGGATAGATGAAATCATTGTGAAATAATTTCCCTATTTTCCAAAAGTGTATCTAATAAAGTGTGAGTACACACAGTGAACTTCAGCAGTTAGTAGCAATGCTTCGAGTCAAATTTCCACCTCTTTCACCTTGAAAGATTCAAAACACCACATAAAATCTATACTTTTGAGTAATAGTATTTTCAGATGCTTTTTTTTTTTTTTGGTGATTGAAATGGTTTTTAAGTAACAATTTGAGAAAGTAAAACTAGTTTTAGGAGTTTATTATCTTCAACCCCTAGCGATGTTTCCTCTTAATGGTTATGTCCAATAAATTCTAGGCAAATGTTTCTAATTAATAATGATGTCCAAATTCCCATATTACCCTGCCATAGAAGTTGTAGTAATATATAGGCAAATTACTTCAATTCTTCCCAGTTCCTATTAGCATATTAAACTACAATTATAATATTCTCATATTTCAAACATTCTGAAGTTTTTACTGTATAGCACTGGAATTTCTTTCCATGATGTCTGCAAAAAAAGGGAACTCATCTGCATAACACTATATTGGGTTTGAAGAGAGCTGAATCTGCTATTAAGAAATTAATATTTTACAGTCTGCATTAGGAAAAGACAGCTTTAACTGAGAAGAATATAGTTCATTTAAAAAAGAAAAAAAAGGATATCTTCCAAAATTATCTGATCTGATCTACATTTCTTTTTAATAAGAAAAAAAAAAAGATTTCTCGATGCTAATAGTCAGAAATAATTAGTTTCAAGACAGTATTGTGGAGAACAGGAGTCTGTAGTGGTGTTCCTCAAAAATTTCCAGTGTCACATCGTCTTGCTAAAAAAATGTTGAAATTTTGTTCTGAACATATTTGTGTAGAAATTATTATGTAAGGAAGCAGAACAGTCTAATATAAAGATGGGTCCAGTGGTCAAAACCAAAGATTCATCTACCTCAATGTCCCCATCTCCAACAGTGAACATAAATAAACACCCAGGGAAGGACACAAAAAATAAACCTGAATATCTATATTAATATTTCCCCTCAAAAGCTTTTCCTGTCTCCAACTCTTTTGAGTTCAAAGAGTTTCCATGTCATGTGATTTCTGAATATGCAACAATTCTTGATGGACCTCTCTTTGTGAACTCTATGCAACACTGAAGAGGTGACTTTTCTCCTTTCATAGAGGAATGGAAAAATGTA
>NW_010320798.1:0-717 GCF_000700745.2 Antrostomus carolinensis | reverse complement strand
GGGGTCCCCCTGACACCCCCATTTTGTCCATGGAGAAGTTGAGGTCCCACATGGGTTGGTGGCCACCATGAGCTCCTTGAGACTTTGGGGTTCTCCTTGATGCCATTGGGATCTCCTGGGGGTTTTGGGGTCCCCCTGACACCCCCATTTTGTCCATGGAGAAGTTGAGGTCCCACATGGGTTGGTGGCCACCATGAGCTCCTTGAGACTTTGGGGTTCTCCTTGATGCCATTGGGATCTCCTGGGGGTTTTGGGGTCCCCCTGACACCCCCATTTTGTCCATGGAGAAGTTGAGGTCCCACATGGGTTGGTGGCCACCATGAGCTCCTTGAGACTTTGGGGTTCTCCTTGATGCCATTGGGATCTCCTGGGGGTTTTGGGGTCCCCTTGAGGTGTTTTGGGGTCCCCTTGGGGTCCCCTTGGTCCCGTGGAGGTTTTGGGGACCCCCGATGGTTTTGGGGTCCCCCTGACCCCCGTGTCCCCCCAGCGGGGCGGCGGGGAAGCCCTACGTGACGCTGGAGCAGCTGCGGGAGTTCATCAACAGCACCCAGCGGGACCCCCGGCTGAACGAGGTCCTGTTCCCCCCGCTGACCCCCCAGCAGGTCCAGCAGCTCATCCAGCGCTACGAGCCCAACCAGCAGTTCCGCGACAGGGGTGGGTCCGGGGGGGCCTCAACGGGGTCCCATGGTTCTCCTGGGGGTCTTCACGGGGGTTTTG
>NW_010320797.1:0-7311 GCF_000700745.2 Antrostomus carolinensis | reverse complement strand
CTGTCTGGAAGATCAGTAGGGGATTGTAGCCTGTTGGCCGCACCAGGCTGGGGAGTGTCCTGGTGATGTCACTGATCCGGGCTCTAGGAAGACTACACACTTCCCTATGTTGAGGGTCCACCCTGCATATTGGGCCCATTATACAATAGACTTGCTTGAGGGGGGCTTTCTTGTGGTGCAGTTTCTGTGAGGGTTAGGGACATTGTGATCTGAAGAATTCAGGTGAGAGCCACATCAGAGAAATTTCAGGTTTATTGAGAAGAACGTGCAGTGTACTGTGCTTAGTGTGGTGTTGAAAAGCATCTGTATACTTGCTTATTTGGCATTTACCTAGCATGGTAAGTCTAATAAAAGTTCTTTTAGTACAGGGAGAGATAAGAAGGCATAGGCTCTGACACAAGTATAACCTTTAAGCAACACAAGTGTTTGATAAAACACTGAGAGTTTGGTTTTGTTGAAGGGTCTAGGGTTTTTCCAGGGTGGGTCTCTTTACATTTTTTTCCTTCACTTCTCCTCACTGTCTTCACTTTCCTGACCTTCTGCAAGCTTACCTCTGGCCTGGCACCAACAAGCTGACCAGGGGAGCTGGACTCCAAAGCCTCCATTCTGGGGCCCCAGCCACCCAGAGAGATGAAATCTCCTGCCCCCAGCTCTGGGTGAGATGTTCTGGCCTAGATGTGTGAGACGGTGTGACGTCAGTGCCAAATTCAGAGATGGTTGGCATCCTTCACATCTGCAAGCAAAGCCCATCTGCGGTGAGGGTGGGGAAAGAGGCTATGCTGGCTCCTTCCTTCTTCCCTTGCCCTGATTTCCCTGCTTGTTATATGCTGCTAGCATATATGTTTGGCTGTAAATTAAGCCCAGGCATAGCTGGGTGGAGATTTGCCACATTGCACAAGGGATTCTTCTTGGATATCTTGCACTGCAGTGGCAGCTTTGCAAGTGCTTCTGCTTCCCCCAAATTGGAGGCAGATGGCCACCACATGAGCACCTGCCATTGTGCTGGTGGGCTGTGACTCCCAGCAAAGGTGTACAAGTGGGGTGTGCACTGCTTTTATCTCAAAGCTTAGCTCTGCTTGTGGAGTTATTTTTGTAACACTCTCTTGTTAAAAAATCATTTTATTGGTGGTTTAATATTACATCACAGCACTGTTAAAGCCCATTGAGGTAGGGGAGGATGGTGCTTAGGTCTTCTCATAGATTTTAACAAGCCTCATGGGCTGCAGTGCTAAATTCAGTCTTGCTTTTTAAAATTAAAAGTCACAGAATCTTTTGGTTATAGATCTGTATTTACTCCATTTGCCTGCAGGTGAATGTAAAGACCCCTTCCTCCAAAGAAAGAAGTTCACATTATCACTTGCCTTCACATATACATTGCTTTAAGTGTACTTTTAAAATGTCTCAAAGATATTAAGAAATTTCATCTCCAGAGTGAAATTAATCCTTGTGAAGTTCATGTTGATACCTAATAAAGGCAGGTGCTTGTTCGAAATAAATAAGAGTGTAAATAGTGTCATATGCAGTTTGCTTTTGGAGACTTCTATTACATGCAAAACAAATTAATAGAAGCAGAGATAAAGCTTACAGACTGCTGTAAATTGGCACAGGTCTGTATTCCATTAGCTTTTTTACACTTGATTGAGGCCAAAACACTTGATGTTTTTCAGTCTTCAGATCCACCTGTATGTATGGTGTATTAAACTAGCCAGGGTTCCAGAATTAAAAAATAATTGAAAAAAACCCAAACCCCAAACCCACCCTGTCTTTGTGAGCTGGAAGTCTAGTGTAAGGCCTTGGTGGCCTATCACCAGCCTATGAAAAACAAAACAAAGTAAACTCCTTTTGGCCACTGAACAAAATATTCTGCTTTAACCTGTGATCACACCCCTGTTTCAGGAAACCAGGTATTTTTTTCCACAGAGTAATCACCACCTTGATTTCCTTTGCCTAAGAGTTAAAGTGTGACCTATTCTGCAATGATTTGTGTGTTAGATCTAGAAGCAGAGGGATGCAGTTAGCCTTAATTATTGGCAAGAACACATCAGTATACTTAATGGGAGAGGTATGAACCTGTCTCTTCATGTTTGAACAGCAAACATAATTGGGAATACCGGAGGAATATTATGAAGCCTCAGTAGAACACTTTCCAGCAAAAAAAGTTTCAGTAAATTGAGTGCATTAATTAATGAAAGGTTAAATGAGCACACTAAATCAGCAGTTCAGTTACTGATCATTGTAGTCATAATGAGAAGATTGCAGTGACATAAACCACTAATTCATACACTGTAGTATCTACAGCACTTCTAGTTTATAAATAATTGAAGAAGACTTTGCTGATCCAAACTTGTATTAAATCTAAAGTGATTTACTTTATTTTAGGCTGTTTGCTGTCTTCATTGTCAAGCATTTTGTACTATGACCTGGCATTTTCTTCTGTGGAGGGAAGGACTCCTAAACTTCTCTTTATACGTTCCATTTTTCCATGCCTTCTACCTGCTCCTTCAGCCCCAGCTGTGGCTTTTATCCCTCCACACAGACCTCTCTGTGGTGATAGTCAGAGGTAGTGTTGCTCTGGGCACCAAGAATTATGCTGCTGAATCTTCTAGTTCTCGTTCTGCTCCTGGCTGTGTTGCTGCAGCACCCAAGGACACCATTCCCGTTGTGGGTGGTCCTGTCTATAGCAAAGAGCCTTTGCGCTGAAGGCCAAGGTCTTCCTGTTTGTTCTTCTTCATTATCAAGGTGTCTTTAGACCGATATGAGCTCTCAATAACAAACTCTTTTTCTACTGCTGATGACTTTTCAGCACAGGTAATTTCAGCCTGCTATTTTTTCCTGTTCCTTACCATATTTCTAAATGGTTGTTTGTACCCAATAAAATTACTTGTTTCACTGCCAAATTTAGATAGTAGGTTTCTTTTTTGGAGATTGAATTAAGATTTCAGGAAGAAATGCTGAGTTTCCAAATACACTTAGAAGGGGACAGAATTTTACCTGTACTGCTTTATTTTTCCTAGCTATTAAACAAGCTGTTAAAAACAGTAGAATAACACTTATGTTGAGACAGAGGTTTCAGTCAGTGAACTGAACTTACTCCATATTTGAATTGTCTGTGAAAGTCTCTTCCCTGCTGTACAAAACATTTTTTGCAGCGATTCTGCAACTGCTCTACTATTCTTCCGTAGAGGGAAATACAGAGGTAGCATGTGAGGGAAGAAAACAGCTATATCTAAAATCCGGGATCTTAAAAGATGGACATAGCCTTCCTGAACTCTCCTGCTTTCTAAGAGTTTTGAGGACATTTTAAGGATGTAAAACATATTCTTACTCCTTCAGGAAACCTTTAGGTAAACTGAATTCCCATCCACTGTGCAGGATTAGGAAGCATAAGGATTTTTAATACAATCTGAAAATGGGAAGGAAGAATCCTAGGAAATTTATAAATAAAAATTAACACTTCAGTTTTCATTACGATAAATCAATTAAGAGCTCCCTATGAAAAAGGGAAAAAGAAAAGAAACATGAATCAACCTGTTGTGTAAGATGTGATGTTTAAAGGTCAGAAAAATAGCTTTGTTCATCTATCATCATGCTGTTGGCTGCACCCCACACAAGACTGCAGCAAATCAGTGTGTTTATGAACTCAGTGTGTTGCCACACTGAATTATACTCTAGAAAGCAGGAGAGGTAAGGAGCTTTCAAGCAGCCTTTGCTGTTCTGCCATGTTCTCTTGCACTACTTCATAAGAAGACACCCTGAATGTATTCCATCAAGTTTGATTTTATCATATTCAAACATGTTTGCTGTTGTAACCTTGAAATGTTTCTTCATGTCAGTTGTAAAGTCCTTTGTGGGTTTTGTAACTGACAGGTGGTGCCTTATTAAAACAGAACCAAAAATGCTTTTGCTAAACAAATAGGACACACAAAAAACAGTCTACCAGATTTTTAATGGTATGTGTGATTTACAAAGATCCAACTATTGCTGTAATGTAAGTTATCTGAGAATGATTACTTACTGTTTTCTGGTGCCTTTCAGAGGAAAAAACCCCATGATCTTTATCTGCTAAGTAATAATTGAGAAACTAGGGAATTAAGTTTATTTTTAAAATATGCAGAGAGGAAAGTGTATCATTTGCATTAGTCTTTCATGTTTAGTATGACTTAAATAGTAAGTGACAACATAATAGTAAAAAAACCCAAAACAAATCACACTCAGAAATTGATTGCAGTTTATTTATTCAATTAGGTTGTATTCCATGTATTAGAAGCTCTTTTTGAAGAGAACATTGAAATATTTTTGTCAAATAAGTATCTTGGTAGGTAATTCTCTTACTACATTTGTAGAGTTCCTCTGTTTAATGAGTTACTCTGTTTTAAATTCATTGAAAGCATCTTCACACAAAATCTGCATAAGTAAAGCTATAGGAAATTTGAACTTGCTGGCCATTAAGAGCGTGCCTGTTTGCAGAGGATGTTGTCTTTCTGAAATCAAAAAGCTTTCTTAGGTACATATGTTGTCTGACTACATTTATGTTTTTAGGATCAGGACTGTATTGGGTTGGCATGACAAGGCTTTGGTATCGGGGCAGGGGCATAGGGATGGCTTCTGTGAGAAGCTGCCAGAAGCTTCCTCCATGTCCAACACAGCCAATGCCAGCCGGCTCCAAGACGGACCCGCCACTGGCCAAGGCTGAGCCCATCAGTAACACCTCTGTGATAACAGAATTAAGAAAAAAAAAGGCTAAGAGAGAAAAAAAAAAAGTGACACTTTTGTAGCTAGAGAGAGGAGTGAGAAGATGTGAGAGAAACAACTCTGCAGACACCAAGGTCAGTGAAGAAGGTGCTCCAGGTGCTGGAGCAGAGATTTCCCCACAACTTGTGGTGAAGCCCATGGTGAGGCAGGCTGTCCCCCTGCAGCCCATGGAGGTCCATGGTGGAGCAGATATCCCCCTGTAGCCTGTGGAGGACCCCACGTCGGAGCAGGTGGATGACTGAAGGAGGTTGTGAGCCCATGGGAAGACCACTCTGGAGCAAGTTCCTGTCAGGACCTGTAGCCCGTGGAGAGAGGAGCCCATGCTGGAGCAGGTTTGCTGGCAGGACTTGTGACCCCATGGGGGACCCATGCTGGAGCAGTCCCTTCCTAAAGGACTGCACCCCATGGAAAGGGCCCATGCTGAAGCAGTTTGTGAAGAACTGTCGTTCATGGGAAGGACTTAGGTTGGAGAAGTTGGTGGAGGACTGTCTCCTGTGAGAGGGACCCCACACTGGTGAGGGGAAGGAGTCCTCCCCCTGAGGAGGAAGGAGCAGCAGAAACAACGTGTGATGAACTGACCCCAACCTCCATTCCCTGTCCCCCTGTGTCACTGCGGGGGAGGAGGTGGAAATCCAGAGAGAAGTTAAGCCTGTGAAGAAGGGAGGGATGGGGGGAGGTGCTTTAAGATTTGGGTTTATTTCTCATTATCCTCTTGTCTGGTTGGTAATAAATTAAAATTCATTTTTTTCCTCCAAGTTGAGTCTGTTTTGCCCGTGCCAGTAACTGGTAAGTGATCTCTCTCCGTCCTTATCTCCACCCATGAGCCTTTTGTTATATTTTTCTCCCCCTGCCCAGTTGAGGAGGGGGAGTGACAGAGTGGGCTTTGGTGGGCATCTGGCATCCAGACAGGGTCAGCCCACCACAAGGACCCAAGAGTGTGAGTTAAGCAGTCTGGGTCAGTGTTGCTACTTTATGGTAATGACGATCACTTATTAAAGGGCTTTGTATGACAGTGTTTTGGGTCAGAAAAGCACAATCCGTCTCCCAAAGAACTTTTAGTTTAACATGTAAGGCCTGGCTTTAGTGCACCTTGCAGTTCTACAGTGAACCTTACAGGTGTCTTGAGCTGGTTGTTTTTTTCTGTGTTTCTTTTGCAAGTATTAGCTGCCTCCTTATTAGGAATTTTATATATTTGATGCATTATTGATATGTATAATTTTTTTTGCCACATAAATACATTTTGGTGTAATACTGAAAAGGTGATGTTTGTATGATACTTCAAGGATGTGTGATGAAGCTTTGCTTCAGTATTGGCAACTGTCAGGATTTGTGGGTAAATGCTTTCAAAAACAGTGACAGAATTTACTTCACACAGACTGTTTTGAATAGTTGTTCTCATGAGGCTGGGGAAATGTCTGATTCAATTGAGCACTTAGCTTTCTGATTCCTTAATTTAACTGCAGTGCAGGTTTTATGCATTTATAATGCAGTTAAAAATAGAGGACTAAGAACTAATGTTGTAAGAGTGATAAATGCATGAAACACTGTACCAGCTCAACTAAGACCTAAAATAACATGTCAAAAATAGGTATTGTTTCTTGTGGAGGATTATTTTTTCCACCAGGCTCAGAACATAGGATGTCGTTAAAGACCGAGGAGGCACTATACCATGCAATCATCTCAGAAAACTCAATCCAGCAGCTCCTCAAAGAGGAAGGTGAGGAGATTATTTGATAAGTGTCAGCACACACTTAGTAAAATGACATTATAATCTAACAGACAAATGCACCAGGAGTTGTGGATGGAAGATGACAAGTCTTAATCTAAAAAAAGCACATACTTGCATCAACCACAGCAGTGTCCATTGCAGAATAGAAGAGTTGCCAGAAGCTGCTGTTTGCTGCAATTTTTGAATCAGAATTAGATGTTTTCTGTCATACATGCACTTCCATGCAGTGGTGATCCATTCAAGAAAGTGCTGCTGTCTGTCCACACAGGAGATTGAACTAAATGACCCTTTCTTACATTTATAGACCCTGTACAACAAGGTATTTGTGCAATGCTGGTTGATTTCACTTAGTTGCACTTAAGCTCACTATCGTTGTCTACTTTTTCAGCGCTAGATGGGATTCAGCTTTATTAGCTGAGACGTTTATTCATCGGCATGATTGTTTACTTCTCATGTTTTTGCGGGAGTTAGTTCATAAGCAATAGGTAGGTTTGTTGAGGAAAGCCACCATACCCACGATGCAGTAGGACAACAGGTCCTATGTACTGAGAGAGGCTGAGCATTATTTCTGCTATGAGTATCACATTCATATTCAGCACTGGGAGGAAAAACTATAGTCAGGTGTCTTGTGTTGGATGAAACCTTGCATCAGTCTGCAGCGCAGAGAAGTGGTGAAAGATTTTGTAGAGCAAAAGTCAAACACCTGTAGCTTTTGCTTTTAGGTGGAACATTTGCCTTTACAGTTACTGTTGTTACTCAATGCATATTATGCTTTCATGGATAGAAAATGTAGTTTTACAAGGTGTATTGGGTTTGTGTGGCAAGGTTTT
>NW_010320796.1:0-472 GCF_000700745.2 Antrostomus carolinensis | reverse complement strand
GAGGGATTTAAAAGCCAGGTAGATGAGGAGCTCAGGGATCTGGTTCAGTGGTGGACAGGGATGGTTGGACTCAATGATCTCAAAGGTCTTTTCCAACCAAATGATTCTATGACTCTATGAATCACCTCCGAGCAGGAGACGACGTGTCGCTCACCTCGGGGACACGTTTCATTTCTCTCCTCGCCTTGTGGCCTCCAACATCTCCTCACCTCAGTTTTGCTCTGATTTTCCTTGCAGGTTCTGGAAGATCGCTGGTGGCATCTTGATCCTCCTCATCTGCAGCATTAACATGTACTTTGTGGTGGCCTATGTCATGTCCCTGAACCACTTGGCTCTGTACGTCGGGGCTGCGATTCTCAGCGTCATCTACCTGTGCTTTGTGGCGTATTTGGTAAGTCTGGTCCAAGCTGAGAGTCCTCGGAGGTAGGACAAACCCATGGATTTATTTTCTTGCCATTGTAGAATGGTTTGG
>NW_010320795.1:0-7827 GCF_000700745.2 Antrostomus carolinensis | reverse complement strand
TGGGCACAAGAGCAAGAGGAGAAGAGTTGAAAGAAATAGTGCTGAAGAGAAATAAAAAAAAATAGAACACAATAGAATAAAGTAAAATAATACAGAATCTACCCAACAGAATCACCACCCTTTCTCTTGGACTGACACTTGGTAATTGCAGAAACTCAGGCAGCCTTAGGGGGGGAAAAAATATTTAAAAAATAATTTATATTTAGAAACCAAAACATTTCAGGCAAACAGAAAGCAAATTGCACAAGCAATTGTGTCACCATTCCCCTCACCACCACCACCCTGTGCTGCCTCTCAAGTCACATTGCTAAGAAATGTATTCCCATTTTTACAACTGTGGCATAAAGGCAGGCAAGTGGGAATGGGGAGGGGGGGGAAGGAAAAAAAAAAAGAAAACCCAAAAAACCCAAAACAAAGGAGGTGCGAGCGCTTTCATTTATTTTGATAATCCTCCTCCTGCTCCAGAGCATTTTGCTGTCTTTGTCAAAGTGAATGACAACAATTTGGCCAACTCTCTCTGAGCTGCACTCAACAGTGACAGGCAAATTATCAGAGGCCCTGCACTCCTTATTATCAGAGGAGAAGTCATCAGGAGGACGTGCGGAGGATCCCTCTCCCCTGTCACTATTTGTCAGTGGGACAAGGGCCACTGCTATGGGTAGCTGACAGGTAATTTCAACAATAACAATTACTCCTATTACTGGTGTCATAAACAATTCGCCCAAGGCATGACAATAGCAAAGCTTTATAATTCAATGCCATATAAATAAATGCCAGCAGGTAACAAGTAATTTAGCTCCAATCAGGCCTTGGCCCTGGCATTAATATTGTTATTGCAAGAAAATGGAAAATTGAAAAAATTCAATATGTTAATGAATTAAGAGAGGTTCAAAGGTTAAGGGTGGGGAGGAGTGATCCGTAGGGCGGGGTAGGAAAAAACCAAAAGCAAAAGAGCAAAAAAATAATAATAGTAATAAAAAAAAATCACACTTTCGGAACCAGCACAATACTTGTGCTCATACAACCTTCTAACTAGTTTTTGATATAAAACATGATCTTGTTACGCTGCCTTTCAGGTCAGGGCAAAACACAGGCAGGAACCTGCGTCCCACCCCTCGCCTCCACGTACCACACAGCGAACAACAGGCGTGAAAAAAAACCCAAACTGAATTTAATGGCTTTCTTATAAACAGAATCGTATTTGAAATATTATGCAAGACATAGATTTAACAAAGGTTAAAGGTTTATTTGCAACTCCGTTGCTTTATTGTCTGCTTCTTGCATTCCTTTAATCTTTTTTAAACAAGCGCTGTTAAATCATTGAGCCTTATTTATCAAGAAGAAAGATTTTATTGTACTTTTTCTCTCCCCAAATGCCCTTCATAGGCCACAAGACCCCCAGCCCTTCTATGGAAATGATCACTGGCAGCAAACGAGCCAGAGTCCGATATCTCCAAGTCCAACTTCTTGATCAACCCAATTTGCAATTTTACTATTTGTCCAGCAAGACAATGTGGCATTAGGCTGACAGCAGTAAAAGAATTTGAAAATCTCTAATTAGGAGAGCTGCGGAGCAATTAACGCATGTCAAATTTCACTTCATCAAGTGCCACTCTAATTTTCCCACTAAAAATTAATGGACTTTTTTTTTCTTTTTTTTCTCTTTTTTTTTTTTTTTTGTATGTGTGTGTCCCCTCAAGGCAATGTTGATTCAAATCTGCTCAAGATGCAGCGTTGCACAGCTAAGCATCTTCTTGATTACAACCCGCCACACTTCTAACTGCTTTCATTCTCACTGCCACAGATACTTTGTCAACAGTCAAATTACGCCATGCTGATAACAATGCATAATGGTCTTCCTCAAAGGAGGCTCCTGTCATGGAGCAGCCTTTCATAAAAACCCACCGTTTTCTTCTCTGGAAAATAGATCTGGCTGAAAAAAAATGAAGTTTTTGTTGTTTCAAGCATTGGTTGCCATACAACTTTTTTTGTTGTTGTTGTTGGTTTTTTTTTTCCCTTCTATTCATCACCCCCTCTCTCTCTCTCTCTCGTGCTATAATTTATTTATTTTTGAGCTCATTTGAAATTACGGCAGGGAACTGTTTGAAGAGCCATACAGAATGGAAAATATTTATAGTCAACTGTTTGTACAGGCTTTGCTTAACCACTTTGCTCCAAGACATTTTCAAGAGCAACATCCTCCTTGCAATACTACTCATTTCTTTTTTATTTTTTTTCTCCTTTCTCTCTTTTTTTTAAATTATTTTTTCCCCCCTTCTCTTTTAAGAAGGTGCAGGGCAGCATCCCGCACCCTTTGCATAAGCACAAGCCCCGCTGACGTCAATGGGAGTTTTGCCGGCACGAGGGATAAACACGTTGGGACTTTCTCTTGTAATGGATGGTATTTAGATTCTGCACAGGGCTTGTTTAACATGCACGTTTGCCAGAGTCCTCAAACATCATGGGGCACACAAGGCAAATTGCCTTTTTTGTCGGAGCAGCAGGAAAAAAAAAGCCCTGAGCTTTGTACCTTCCGCTCCTTGCTCCCCTCTTTTTCTGGGAGATCAGTAGTAGCTGAAGCTGGAGGGTGGCATGGAGCAGGATTTCCAACAAGTAGAAGTGGAATTAATAAGAATAACGTACTTCAAAGATACTTTTTGCCTTTAAGTTGGAGAGTTTAAATGTGCTTCTCTGCTCACAAACACAGGGAGAAGTGGGGTTAGCATATGCAGCCCTTCCTATTCCCAGAGTGATTGCTCCTAAGAGAGAAAACCCACCCCAATGGGATGGGTAGGGCAGGGCACACACACCTCAGCGTGCCTGCATCCCTGGGTGCTATCAAACAAAGCCAAAACCACACGTCGCCTTTTATCTGAGCCATCTTTCCATCAATAACTTCTTTCTCGCCACGGATAAGCGAGGGACCAGGTAAGTCAGCCGATGCTCTCCTACATCCACCCCGTTTATGGCCACCCCCTCCCCTCCAGGCATTACTGCTTTGCAATTAACTCTCTCCAGTATATTTAGAAATACAAGATTTGGGGGATTTGGTTTACTAAAGTCTGGATGTTCCCCAATTTGTATCCTCCAGCGAGGATGGAGACACGAGTCGTCCCCTAAGGACATGGCCCAGCGCATGTGTGGTCCTCGAGCATCCCCAGAGCGACGGCAGCCACTGGGCCTGCTGGTCAGTACACATGTAAGTGCACTTTTTAATTCTTTCATGTCCTTCCCTAAGCTTTAAAAATTATTGTGCTGCTTTTAAACAAAGCAGAGATTATATATTTTACCACAACACTCCCCCAGCAACCCCCTTTTTTTTTTTTGGGGGGGCAGAGAGAACACAAAAAAAATCCTGTCAGAAAAATAATAGTCAGGGCTGTAAGTAAATTAAAGAAAGAAAGAAAGAGAGAAACGTGATTATATAACGCATCCTGCAGTAATCAATTTTACCTCCAATATCTGCTTTTGTTTTCAAAATGCTAAATAAACAATACATAATGCATCCCTCATCAGCCAAAACCATGAGGGCTCTGTGCTCAAATAACAGGAAACATATTCAATTTTCCTAACAGAAGACAGTTCATTAAGCTGTGCCACATCAAATAAAACTTTAATTTCTCCAGCATCAGAGTCGCAATGAAAGCAATTGAGGAAGATGAGCCATATGGTACTTCTATCAGCAAACACATATTGCTCATTCCCCCAAAGTTTTCTAATTCTGCTCCCCAGACCTGTGTAATATAGATAATGTGCTCTGAGCGCAGCAACCATGAGCTATCTGGTGTACACTTCTAATACTGTATTTAATGGGAAATAATGAATCATAAAAGCCTGCAGAAGACGGCTTTTGCTAACCTAAATCTCAGCTGTAATTTCATTGTTCTGTGCCTAAGATGCTGTTTGCCCTTTTCAAACAACAGCAGTTGAACATAATTACGCTGCTACCAACCTGGGCTGCAAAAAAAGAAAGCCTTTCGAATAGAACCAAGTTTTTATTAACTCTTCAAATCCTGAGCTTGGGGTGACTGCGGGCTGCCGGAGAGCTGCCTGGCAGGTTTGAGGGTTCATTAAAGCACACGGACGCCTGCATCCCGATTTCCAGCGCGTAACCCTCATCCTCCCCGCCCACCCCCCGAAATTAAATTGATGACTCTCTCATCAGGCCAAAAATGCAACAGGAAAAGCCTCTGAAAAATTAGGAAATCTGCTTGACATCGGGAAATCCGACACTTGTCTGCTCTAACATCTGTAAGTGCCAAAGCCGTAATACCCAGTAAGAGGGGGACTTTGTTGTTGTTGTTATGTGTAAAAAAAGGTAAGTCTATTTTTCTTCTTCTTGCCAGATATAAAAATTGCGGTTAGTAAAGTCAGCCCTTGAGTAAAGGGCCCTCTAAACTTTATAGTGTTTATCCTCCGTTTATAAATCCGTAATGATCTATTTAATGATATCCTAAGGTTAGAAGTTAAACAGTACTGTATTTTCTCTGCCTTTTTCTCCTCTGCCTCTTAAAAGAGTAACCTGTGTATCTCCGAGAAAGGATCTGGGTTGTTTTCTGAAGAAGCCTATAGGTAAAGAGATATCCATACATTCATACGGGAGGATTCATAAAGGCAGGGATGAGAATATAAAGATATTATTTTGACGTGACGAGCCCTGCTTGGAAAATGTCTTCGACTCATTTGCAGTAAGCCTCTTTCTTCCCCCTTCCCCTCCAAAATACGGGGCTAATTTAAAACATTGTCTAGATATGCTACTTATTACATATTGAAAACATATTTTAGTGGCTGTGTTTGTTTTGGCAATATATGAACCAAAAAAACCCAATTAAATTAAAAAGAGCGACTTTTAAAAGTTAGAGATTGCCTTTTAAAAGCTTATTAAAATCAGCATGTTAGATGTCTGTCTCTGAATTAGCTCAGAGGCTTGATTGCTTTCATTAAAGCTGCCTGTTTGGGTGTTGCTTGGTGAACATTTAACTCTGTTTTTTTCCTCCCCTTCTCCCGCCCGCCCTGCACTGCATCTCACTACTTGTCAACTTGAATTTTCCCTCCAAATTTTGAAAGCGAAACTCCGATAATTTTAGAGAAGCAACAGCTAACTCCCCCCCCCAAAAAAACAACATCACGACAAAATTCACCAGCAACAGAAGCCACAGAGAGACCAACAGGTAAAACAAAAATTTTTAAAAGCTAAATAAATAATAAAAAAAGACCTTCCCAAAACACCCACCCTGACCAAACCAACCTCCCAAAAAACCCCACCCCAAGCCCCCCCAAAAAACCCCAAGCCATCACATTGCTCATAGCCCATGAATGCCTTAAAAACAAATGTTTAAACAGTTTTTTGTTGTTTTTTTTTCTCTTTCTTTTTTGAAGCAGCAGCAGAAAACCTCTGCATGCTCCGATGGGTTACAATAACAATGCTCTATTGCAATGTAAAACAAGCTGGAGGAGAAAAAGGTGCTTTTTGTTACCATTTTATCAAAGCTGTTCATCTTCTAGCTGCAGGCAGCATTTTGCTGGAATTGCAGATATTTCTCTGTCCGGGCTCCTTTGTTTGTGCATCTCATTTGCATATATTTATCTCCAGCTGAGGGTGCTTTCAGCTCATTAAGGCCTCCCCTCGCATTATTTCATAAGCCAGCTGCTAGGAGGGATTTCACCTGTGGTGACTGAGAAAAGAGGGGTGAAAACACCAAATTCTTCATTTAAAAAAAAAAAAGGAAAGGAAAGGGAAAAAAAAACCCAACCCAACAACCAAGGAAATCTTCTGACTCTCTTCCCCTATAAATGGGCACCATTTGTGTTAAACAGCCTCTTGTCATGATAGATGCCTCCTGGGGTCAGGGGGGAAAGTTGATTTGAAGGTCAGCAGTAAAACAACAGACAAACCAGACGCCAAACTGGTTCCTTAGCTGTCGGTGGGAGCAGCGGTACAACCAGGTCTTGAACCTTTTTCAACCTCTAATAAAACAGGGGAAGAATCTGAAGTGGAGTAACCAGGCCCTGGAGAAAAAAAACCAAAACAAAACAAAAAAAAAACCAACAAAAAAAAAACCCCAAACCCACAAATAATATCAATATCGAGCAGCAACGGGAAACAACGGGGCAGCTCTCGGCGTTATGGGCACGCTGCTATTGTTTCAAGAGCCAGGGAATTAATTCCATTTATTTATTTAAGGCGTGTCAACTCGCTGCCTAAACCTGTTTCGGTGTCAAGATGAATAAAACTTTTATGGCTCATAAAATAGAGCCATTCATCTCAATGGTCTTTGTGGTGCCTGGGTCAGTGTTGGTTTGTTATTTTTTTTTCCCCTTCTCCTCCTGGCAGCCTGAGCTGGACCGAAATCTCAGCGTCCTGGCGCTACCAGCTTGCTCGTAGGAGCAAAGAAAATTTGGATGGGGGCATCATAAGCTAAACTTCTGGGTTTGATTACAGTTGGTAAATGTTAATTCATCATAATCACGTGCAAAACCCTCCTCGCCTTTATCCCGATCCTAAAACCTACAATGAATTTACATCATCTATATGGAGCTTTGGACCAACAGGTAATAAAATACAATAAAGCGTGCTTTTTATCAGGAAAAAAAAAAAAAAAAAGAAATCCCATTAATTATAGTTCATGACTACTCTAAACCAAATGTTCAAATAGTAGTTGGAAATGATGCATAAAATCTCAGCATGTTCTGATAGGTTATAGAGTCAGTGGTTTATTGCAATGTAAAACAAGCCACAGGAAGAGAGGGTGGTTTTGTTTACCATTTTCATCAAAGCTGTTCATCATGTTGATATACTTATGCTATATCGTGACCCCTCCATACGTTGCATTTCGTTTATTTATTTTGCAGGTTTTTGCCACTTTTTTGCTGCCTTCGCCTCAGAGAAGTCGAGTAATTCTCCAGCCTCTTTGAAATATGTCTCATCTGCACCGAATTTCTGCCGACAAACCAACCGATAGATACAGACATAAGAAATATTTATTGTTGTCGAGTCAGGTTTTCTTTTTACTTAATCTGAGACAATTAGTACCTGAATAAACACAGACTAAGTAATCTACCTCCTCAAAAGGTAATTAGACTTGAAAAGCATTGCTCGGCTCTACCCAAGGAAAGCACAGCTCTGATTAAAATGCTTTGGAGATTCGCTTTCATCACTATTCCCTTTGGCCCCAGAAAACCTTTTATAAAAATCCCTATAACTTTTAATTTCTCCTCATGCCAAACCCAGGGGCCACTCTCGCCCATCACCGCCCTGTTTCCCCCCGTCAAATCTTTAACCCCGCTTCTCATTTTTCTTTGCCTCTAATCTAATCGCTAATTCCTTGGCTCGGCCAAATAGTTAAAAATGTTAAGTGCTGCTCACAATTCCTGCCGCCTCCCCCTCGTATCTGTCTCTGTTTATGGAACAGGCCCTGGTTTCCTCCTGCTCTCGTTCAGCTGTAGGTCTGCAGGTCAGGAGACTGTAAATACACACAGCGCTGCCCCAACCCATCCATCTGAGCAAAGGGCAGCCTTATATATTCAGATAAGAGATGCAATGGGGGGGAGAAGAAAGGAAAAAAAAAACAAACCCCAAAATATACCAGAGAAGAGGCAGTGTCTGTGGCGAAGGAGATGCTTTGCTGGGGACAAAGCCCGAGGTGCCAGCGGGGCTAGGAGGTACATGTTCATGCTACCTCACAGGGTGTGCCAGCCAGAGATGACTCTGAAATGTTCCCCCTTCTCCCACCCCTCCTTGTTTATGTATAAATCACTGCAAAATGCATTTTATTACCTTTGGGGCAACAAAATTAAACAAGAGATTTCGATGGCTTTCTCTCCTCC
>NW_010320794.1:0-1642 GCF_000700745.2 Antrostomus carolinensis | reverse complement strand
TTTTTGCCTGCCTTCCTCTTTATAGTTATGCATCAGCATAGCCACTAAACAGTATGTACTTAAAATGCCATAACAATATGCCTTTATCTTCATTCCAGACAGGTCAAAAAAATTACACCTGCATTTCTGAGAAACAGAATCAGTGGATAATGAATTACTATAATTTTTTTTGAGTTGCTAGTAATACATAGTGGTGAGTAGTTGCTAGTAATACAATCTGGAGAGTATCCTGAACAGATGCTGTCTGATAATGAGAAGTGGCAGCACTGAAGTGCTGTATTTCTAGGGTATTGATCTTAACAAATATTATTTTAGATTAACAGCCTAACTTCCAGCAGAGAGGCTCTATTAGCATATAATTCCTACAGCTAATGATCAATAGCTAATCAGCAGAGGAGAAAATAAGCAAAAAGATGCCTTTGGTGCATGCAGAGAATTACCAGGTATCTTGAAATAGTTATGCAAAATTAAACATGTCAGCAACAAGAGCGAGGGATAGAACAGCCCGATTCTAGAATTATTAAACTAAAATAAAGCACTGGAATGCACTAGAAATGAAAAAAACACTGATTTGTCCAATAACCTCTTATTAAACCATCTAAAGAAACCTCAAGAATCAGGTATGTCTTTCACTGTGAAACTGGAAATTTTGATACATTGCAATAGATAAACAAATACTGTCAATATTAATCTCGGCCAGATTACTTACATTATTTGACAAACCTGACAAAGTTCAAAACCTACCTGTAACCCATTTCAGAAAAAATTCCCAATGAAATGTGTATTTTCAACTTTAATGCATCATTAAAACTAATTAAAAATGAAATAAAAATCCTATTACAGCAATAGTGGCATTAATCATCCTACATATCATGCCACCTTCCATTTTAGGTTCAAGTTCTAGTACTCCTGTACTGTGTTTTCATCACCATGTATCCATTATTTCAGTGTCAAGAGACAAGAAAGTTCTTAAAAGACAGTGGTATTTCATAGAATCATGGAATGGTTTGGGTTGGAAGGGACCTTAAAGATCATCGAGTTCCAAGCCCCCTGCCATGAGCAGGGAATGAGCAGGGACCCCTTCCACTAGACCAGGTTGCTCAAAGCCTCATCCAACCTGGCCTTAAACACTTCCAGGGAGGAGGCTGTGAGGAACTGCACTATAGACTTGTCTGCAAGGACAGTCACAAGACCACAGGGTCCTGGAAATCCTGACTTGTGAAGGTGCGCTGCCCCTAGGGGTGTTCTGCCCAGACATGTCCCTGCCCAAGGTGGGGGGCAAAAAGAGACATGCCATTGCTATGGAAACTACAGCCCTCAAAGGGGTATTTAAAGAGTACCTGCACGGGCAAGGGTAGGAGGGAGAGAAGGAGAAAGACAGAGGGGATGACCACCTGACCGCACCACCACTGGAACAAACAATTGAGACCTCATCCCCCCTCACCATTGCCTCATTGCAGGACCCGTGACTATTCTTGCTGCCATAACCCGACTCCTTGCTTGATTTCCATCTATTGTTCCAGCGCATCCTACTGCTAATCTCTTTATTACTTTTTCTTTTTGTAATAAAAGGTGTTCTGGGAATAAGGCATTTCACCTCATTTGTGTCTCAATCTCGCTCTTGGGATCATATCGAAACCTT
>NW_010320793.1:0-29469 GCF_000700745.2 Antrostomus carolinensis | reverse complement strand
GGGTTTCCTCAGAGGCCGGCTCTTGGAGGGCTGGCAGGATGAGGCCTTTGAATTTTTTTTTGCAGGGTGCTGGCTGGCTGATATTTACATAATATCTCTGCTTAAGAGTGACCCTTCCCTAAGGGGAGGCTTCCTTTCTGCTTTCTATGGCAACACCACAGAACAGATCGCTCCGGGGGGTTGGATGACAGGAATATCTGCACACGGTGTAATTTTTGTTTATTGGTTGCCCATTAGGACTGGTTTGTCCTAGTAAACGGGTGAGATTTTGAGAAAAGTTCTTTACTTCAGTCCTTAAAGCAGCTGTCGGGCCTGTGAGTCACGGCAGATTTGTGGGATCTCTGTTTAGAGAGAGGACAGAGTGGACACAGGTTTAACAAACCAGCAAGAATTATTTTTCTTAGGTATTTACAGATTATCAGTCATGTATTACTAGCCTGACTGATGACTTCCATGTACCACACTGTCTAATGAAAATGAGTCTCACTTCATTTCAAGATTTCTTTTGCTCCCTGAGATCTCTGCCCTATGCTTAGGACATATATGCACAATAATGTCTTAGATGTTTGGTCTCACTGACAGTGAGCATGATGTGCATGTGTATTTATGCAGGAATGAGATTCTGTAATGCTTATTAGGGTCTGCTGTGTTTCATCTCCATGAGGTGCCAGGTTCTGTTTCAGGATTTATATGACTAGGGGTGAATATGCTTTGTGTTGTTTTTCTAAACCCTGCTGAAAATAAATGTTTTCTGAGTGTAAGACACACTAATTTATGGTGCATTTAGACAGGAAGGTTTTTATGAAGAGTTTCAAATTCTGCTTAATTATCTTTTGAGATGGTGCTTTTGTTCTGCTTTGAAAATATGCATGCCTTACTGTTAATAATGCTAAAATTAGTTATTGTAATACAGGAGTTGTGATATTCTGTAGGGCTTAGAACATTTGTTTTCAGTCTCTGCTCTGTTTCTATTTCACGGTCCATTGGGATGACTTTGTTTCTTGCACCTGAGGTACTGTGGGGTCGTTTGCATTTGGGTTTTTTGTTTTTGGATGGGTGCAGGTAGTGAGGATGTAAATATGAAGAGAATAGATATGCTACATTTATAAACAGAAAAGCCAAAAATCTTGGATCTTTTAGAAGAGGCAACTCTCCTTATGGGTGGAGAGACCAGTTTTTGGAGAGATGCTCTACAAGTTTAGGGAGCCACCCCCTAGGACCCCTTCACTGACGCTTAAGTCTCCTACAGGCTGAGATACTGGTACTGTGAGAAGCCATCAGTATAGAGATTTGCCCATGTTTAAGTTCTACTGCATGCAGATGAAGACTTTTTTTTTTTCTTTTTCTTTTTGGAAATGCTCTGAGCAGTGCTCACTCTCCACTTAAATGTATGTTTCTCTAGTGTCTTAGATTGTTATTGTGGAAACACAAGAGTTGGAAATAACCTCAGAAGAGGCCACGGGTTGAACCTGAGGTAAAAATGGGGCTTAACTTGGAAGAGGTGTGCTCTTTTAAAATGTTAATCACAGTACACAGAGGACAGAGGTTGCTTGTCATGATTTTTCTCTTAGAGGTCCATCTCATTCAAGCCCAGCTTTTGTTTTCCATAGTTAATATATTTGTGTCTCCAGCACCATCTTTGTTACAGTTTATCCCAGCTCTGCTGTCAGTTTCTGCTTTTAAATATTATTTGTTAGCATTTAAATGTTTATAGTTACTTTCACGTATAGACTTTTTTTTCCCTGATGAACATTTTGATTAGATTATGATAGAAAATAGGAGATGTAGGAGTAGCAAGTATAATGAGGAAATAAATGGGCCTGGGCCACGTTTCTGGATGGTGTAAGGCCAGCTGGAGCTGTCATAAATACATGTCAGGGAACAGAAAATAATGAAGAATGTGAGGTTGGATGGATTGCCTCTTTGTATAGAAGCAAGGTTGGTTGTAAGCTGCCTTCTTCTAAGAGGATATATGGACATGCACCACTGATTACTGCATCTCAATTTATCTAGTAATTTATAAATTTGGAACTAAGGTTGCCCTGCCATCAAAGAAACAAACTGTTAAATGCTTCCTCATTTTCTTGTCTGTAATCTTGGCTTTTTTTTCTCTCAACTTTCATTAACTGTGTTCTACTTCATTTTAAAGGGACAATATGCAGCCTTAATTGCAGCTTTGTGTATTGATATGCACAAACACATCTCTTTTGTTTTTCATTAAAAAAGTTCCATATTTAGAACAGTTGGTGATTTATGGTAATTATTCCAATGTTACTCTGCATTATTCAGGAAAATCAGTTTCATAGTCATTGTTTCATAGTTTATTCACGTTACAATAAAGTATAATGAGTTCATGATCTAAAAAAGTGTTTTTTATCATCTTGGGAAGGCTTCCCCCATATGCAGATTTTATAACTTACTTCTGTTTAACTTTTGCTAAGATTTTTTAAAGTTTAACACTGTATCAGTCTTAACTTCAATAATAGGGAAAATATCTATATTAGTTCAATAAATATGGTATAGGTCCACTCTCAGTGGGGCAAAATGGAACTGTAGCAGTAGTTTAAACTCAGTTTTAACTCTTTTTCAGTGATATTTCCATCTTTTGCACAGTGTTATAAATCATAGAACTTTTTTTAACATATGGAATGCTTTTGTAGGCCTTTCTTTGAGATCACTAAAACTGTAAGCTGTTTACTTTCTTACTTGCAATATTCCATCTCTTCATTTGTTTTTTTAAGAAAGGCAGCTTAAGAGAAACTTCTGCTGTGTACTGTGATAGGTGAGGTCTTCCCCTTTTCCCCCTCAACCGAATGCCAGGCTTGTAGATCTGGCATTTCATCCCACAGCTATCTCTTAATTTGACACATTCTTTCTTTACCATATACGCTCTCAAACACATTCATAAATGCAGATGAAGAGCCAAATGTATTTGGGAAGCTCCCACCTGCAGCTGTTAGTTCAAGTTAGGCAGGAGCGGGCAAGGTGCTCGATGTAATGAGAAATACAGTGTGAAAGGTTGTTTTTCCTGTTCTTTTTGTTTTGTTTTTTGTTTTTTTTTTAAGCACAAAACCTTTTGTCACTATGTATCTTGTTAAAAGTTCACAATGGGAAATTATATGTCAATAAAGAGAAAGATATTGAGTGGCAATTTTTAATTTATCTTCCTGTCCTGTGTTTTTAATAGAGGTATGCCTGCACATTATAGAAAAACATAAAAGCATACAGACACATGTAGTTGTTTTAGTGCTGTGCTAGTAACGTGGTGAATAACCTGATTAACTGAAACCAGTTTCTAGAGGTGAAAGTCTGAAAGTTAAGGAAAAATCACTTTTATGGTGAGATGTTTAGAAATAATGAATAGACTTCTTCACAGGGTTATGTCCTCCTCAAAAAAGCACTGTCCACATTGGTTTGTTTTACTTTGTTTTTAGTGCAAGATGGTTGAAGAGCATCTTTGTTTTGTTTTGATGATAAGAGAACTTTGTTGTAAATATTTTTTGGTTTTGTTTCTTGCAGATGTTTTTTAAAAACTATATATTTAGTCTGTGTGCTGGCATTCAGTAATCAGTGTAAAATGAAAAAGGGAGCTGTTATCAGCTCAATGTCTTTTTGTTCATGTGGTGCTTACTTGTTCCCTACTAAATGCTGGACATAGCCACAATCATAGGAGGATCAAGAAGTCTTCCTTTGAGGTTTTCTGCTCTGTTTTCTTGTTGTTTTCAGTCCACCTTAACAGTATTTTGCCTGTTTTCTAGGACCCTACCTTGAAAATAAGGAAAATGTGAGCTGTTTTGGAAAGTATGTATTTCATATTTCTCAGTGCCGTTTTGGCTTAACTTTCATCCTCTTGGATAACTGACAGTTGTCCTCTATTTCAGTTGTCTTTGACAAGACATTAGTACTGAACATTTTCAGTTGCTCTTGTGAGAGCTGTTACCTTTCCATTAAGGATGGAAGTGTCATTAGTGTCACCCGGCTGTATTTTGCAGTTTCACTTTTGATTTAGCACTGATGCTAAGCATGTGCTGCAGAGGACATGCATGGCTTCCTGGGTGTAACCTCTGTAAATGGTGTCCCTTGAGCGAAGGTAAACATGGTTGTCAGCTTTCATTATGAGCACTGCCTGTGTGTCTGATTGCTTTGACTTCACTATGCAGGTGAGGAGCTGATTTTCCTTTTCTCCTGTGAGTGTAATGCACTCAAGTTTTAATCTTAACATTATCTATTTATTTTAAGATGAAGTGAGCTGAGGGGCATGTTGGTGTAATTGGAACTGAAGTATTACTATTGTTATTATTTGTATGGTGAGAATAAAAGTCAGTTGCTGCACAGTAATCTTCCTTAGGTTCTTCCAAATGACACTGTTTCTCTTCTTTAGTGATCAGAAGGAGGAACATCGTATCTATATAAAGCAGACCTATTTTAATAAGACTTTCTAAAATGTCAGTGATTATAAGGCTGAGATTTCATCTTGGTTTTATTTTTTCTATCTAGAGCAGCATCCAGCATCTGGTAACTGTTTATTTGCTGCACCATAATGCTTCTATTTATTTTAAGAAAGTGTTGTGAAATGTTTTACATTTCTTCTCACTAGCTTGCATTTGAACTGCCAAACAAAGGTACAAGCCTTGTTTTCTTGTGAACTACTAATTCTGAACAAACTTGTTCTCCATATTTATAAATACTTGTGGCAATGGGATGCACTTGTATCCTGAGTCTAATCAGGACATGTTTCTAGAGCAAAGGTTTTACTTTGTGATGCCTGTTCTGTTTGAGTCTCTAAGCTGCAAGTACTTCTGTGATTTTGCAGTAACTCCTTCATGTAGTTTTTGCTGCACTATCTGGATGTAAACTTACTGTGGCTTCTATCAGGATGGAGAGAGTCCATTGTGGTGTGTTGCTTTTCCAAATCAGTTAGAAATGAGAGATGAAGCCCCAAGAACACAGCCTTTTCCCTGTCAGGGTGTAAAGCACCACTTTCACAATGCTTTTACCTTATGCTGATCTCCTTTGAGTCAGACCTTTGCATTTTTCATAGAACAGATTGCGTCTTAATCATTCATTGCTAAACCTGTTAGGTATAGACTATATTATAATTATACTCTTGCTAATTGTGTGTAGCAGATCTTTATTTCTTAAGAAGAATTCAGGCATTTTTCCTCTTGTATCCAGTCCTGGGCTCCCTATTTCTTAAACCAAAAAGAATGATCTGCAAGTGCATTTTTATCCCAACTTCTTATGCCAATGTTTTTTTGTGATTTACTCCTTTTAAGAAAGATCAGAGTAAAAACCTATCTGCACTATGGCAAAAGAAAATAATTCAGCTGACCAGTAAGGATGATGGACTTCATTCTCACAGAGGCAGACTTCAGCTTCTCTGTGCAGCATAATCCTTCTAGAAGATAATCAACCTATTAGCTTTTGCATGAGGCTTTGGCCACAACCACGTAAGACGGAGAGGGAGGATGGGATGCTGTGCCCCAACACTTAGTGTCTGTTCTGGTAATTCTGAGTCTTTCAGTAAAATGGCAAACTCTTACTAAAAACTTTAATTACATTTGCTGTAGCCTGGTTTCCTACGGAAATGAGGCTTAAATGCTTCTGCTGTCTCTTAGTCCCCTATGACTAATTTTTGCATTTGTTGACCAATTTCAAACTGCATTTGTAAGAAGGGTTGTTGTCTCAAAGATAAATCTCCTGCTCCAGAACTCAAGATGTATATACCTGACTGGGAAGATTAGATGAGCCTTTTTGTATTTTTAATCCAGTTTCACTGTTGAATGGCATTAACCTGTACTTTTTGCAATGAGTTACCCTGAAAAGTCAGTGGTTTTGGGCTATTTCTTTTATTCCTGACATCTCACTGTATCATATTATTAATGTTTTCTGGTTTGTTGGTCAGGTTTTTTTGTTTGTTTGTTTTTAATGGATTGCCATCATATGTTACAATTTCTCAGGATTTTCTAGATTCTACCATCCAGGAAGTCAGGGCTGGTACTACCTCTTGTAGTAAAAACCAATGTTTTCCTACATTCATCTGATTGTACCAGCCCTGTCTTTATATTATTAACATATATTCTGTGTATATATTGTTTTTTTCAGATTTTTTTTCTATTGTCCCTTGTATAAGAAGCCTGAAATATTTGGTTTTTCTTCTATTTTTTTCTTTTTCTCATCTTTTCACCTTAGCCTTTCCTAGATGACTTTTCTTTTAGAAGATAGATGGCTATTTCTGCACCACAGTGGGGAACCATGACCACAGCCATGGTTAGATATATCTGAGCTATGTTTAGTCTATCAGTTTAACTAGCTATCTACCTCTTGGCTAACAAAGCACTGGTTTCTAAGAGTAAAAACCGTAAATGCAGAGAATTTTTGTGTGCACTTACAAATGTGTATTCAGAAAATATTTCAAGAATTAACATACAGATAAATATGTTTGTAAAGATCGTATGCGTGATGCACTGGATGAAATAGAAGATTCCTCCATACTAGCACCATAACATAATTTAATAATTTCATAATGCCAGATTATGCTTTATGAGGGGATGTATTGGAGATGTGTCTGATTTAAACAGTGTTTAAGCTCTAAACAGAGTTCTTAGTGTACTTAATGTATATATTGTCCAGGAACTGAGAGGCTAATCCTTCAAAGAGCACAAAAGCAACATAGGATTCTAATTATTTGCTGTTTCCTCACACAAACCAGAGGAATAACTAAAAATTTTACAGGGAGGTGTCCCCATATCAATGTAGGTAATAAATACTGTAAATCTGTAAATCTAAAATCCTGTCAGATGTCAGTAAAGCAGAGCCTTAGATATCATGATTGTCAAGAACAATAATTCTCATCCACAGAAAAAGCAAATTATATTGCAGGTTTGCTCTGTCATATCTCGTATATCTACCTCTTGTGTGTCTGATGCAAAGATGCATTGCTGGTTCAGCTGCCACAATCAGCTGAAACTGGCATGTGGAGTAAGGGAGCTAGAAAAAATCCATGGTCCTGCACTGGAATGCAGTAATTGCCAGCTCCTTACTGGGAGATGGGACCAAATGTGTGAATCTATCACAGTGTGAAGCTTAGATCTGCAGAATAACTATCCTGCTCTAGTTATTTCAGATTTCAGATACCCTGGAATAACCTCTCTGTTTCTCAAGGAAATTATTTTTATTGGTGTAGTTGTATTGGGAGAGGGGAAAATTAAAATGGATTATGTATTATGAACCGACTGTAAGAGATAACTATTTCCATGGTCAGTTTTCTTGTGAAAACAAGACTGAAGAAGCTGTGTGGAAAGTAGGTAAGTCAATAATTGTGAGAAAGATGCAGAAGGAGGTGAGTGAGTTAAAATAATATGCCACAGAGAAAATAAGAAAGAGTGGGCGTCTATGTAGGCAGTTTTGTTGATGGCAAAATGCTACATGTTCTTATTTTTCCTGTGTGCTTTTTCATGATGGAGCAATGGATGTTCTGCACAGCCTAAGCCATGTCATTCTGTTTTCTGCTATAACTTTTTTTTTCATATGTGGAAGGAATCATTAAGGCTTAGATATATATTTTTAGTAATTAAACTGTACAATGGGAAACTCTTATTTTTGAGAGTTCTTACATTACACAAACCTTTTTTTTTCCTGTTTTATATTGCCTGAGATATACCCCACCCCACACATGATATAAATGCTGTCATGGGTTCTCTCTTGCAAGGGTTGTATTTTTTAAAATAGAAAAATAAGAACTCTCTTGGTACTGACTGGTTTGATTCTGACCTCAGCTATACTCTGTGTAATCTGGATCCATCATCCATTTACTGCATGTGTTCTGGATTTACACTGGATGTAAATAACAACTAGTCTAGGCAGAGAGGTTGATAGTCGTGGTTACACTCATTGTGACTGTGACCAAGGGCCTTACCTCTCTGCATGGAAAGACCGGCTACAGTTTTGGGGGTTTGAATACATATATATATATATCCTTCTTTAATCTACAGTAAAATCTAAAAAATTGATTTTTTTTCCAGCTTTTAGCATGGCCCATGCCACAAATATTTCTGACTAATGAAATCTGCCCAGAAAAGTGGGACTGTGAGTGCCTGTATGTGTTCTTAAGATTTTAGTAGACAAGTGTGACTTTGGGGCCACAATCACAAACATTGAAGAGATGCATGGACCTTCCTCTTCGTATAAAACTATCCAAGTACATCAGTGAATTAGAATGTGAATAAATTCTAACAAGTTGTATTGTGGTTCTGAGACTAACTAAACCTGCCTGTGAACCTCTATGCTACAAAGCTTCATATGATCCGTGCAGACATTGCTTGGACTTAGCTGGTTGTGCTTAGTTTTGTTGTCAGTTCAAGGTGAGTTCAAGAGCTAAGCCCTTCTCATTTGAACTGCTCTAGAACTTATTTCTTAGCATTTTGTCAGTGTTTCTTGGGAGCATTATTTTTAATCCACCAATGTGTTTGACTCCCAACTGCACATGCTCTCTGAGTCTCTTCTATTTGGTGGCAGACCTCAGGTCTTGATGAAGTTTTCCAGGAGGGACACAGTATGTGTAGAAGGCACTGGAGTTGCACAAGCAATTCTGTGTTTGTTCCAAACCCCAGAGGTGTTGACAGGTCACAGGGGGAGCTTCTGTGTGCTAACCTGGCAGAACACAGTTACTGGCTATGTGATTTTGCCAGTACTGATAATTGTGGTAGATTCTGAATAGGCTGACCCTTTGGGTGCAGGACAGGCAGTGTACACTCACTGCATCGCAGTACCTGGTAGATTTTGGAAGATTTTGGTAGATTCTTTTCCAAGAAATGGCTATGCATTTGAAGCAAGGGAATTCCTGTAGTGTATACATGCCATGTTTTCCTCATTCTTGCCAGTGAGATGGCTAAGACAATACAGGCAGCAGTTACTGTTGGCCTGTGAGTGCTGGTTTACCAGTTCACTACAGGTCTGTGAGCCCCCGGTTTACCAGTTCACTACAGGTCTGTGAGCCCCCAGTTCAGTATTGGAAAGCCAGTGTTTGGTGCAAGGCTGCAGTCAAGTCGCACTGATGGTGCTCTGGATACTGTACCAATGTCGAAAATAGGCTTTCAGACTCGTCTTCCTGAATGACTCTATCAGTAACTTATGTATGGCTACAGCTTTCAGGTTGCATGGAGCACATAAGCAGAAAAGAATAATGCTGATATTTTTATAGCTCTCAGCTGACCAGAGAGTCTTCTTCAAGAGTATCAGTGTGGCAGTCCTCAGATGTTGTGTGTTGGGTGCTGAGGTCTTTCTTATCTGTTTTTGTCAAACAGGATTTAACTTTCTCCAAATCACATACCAGATTGTCTTTCTTCATGTTTTGAGAACTTTCTTGTTTATTTTTGGTGTAGCTTGTGAAACTGTGCTTGGCTCCTGGGTGTTTGGTGGAAATGCATGTGCATTTAGCTGGCTGAAGGTGCTGCATACAAACACCATTGGTACATGATCGTGACCATTGCTGTCCTCATTGTAACTTGCTACGCACATAGCAGATATGCCACTCTGGGGGCAGGGAGGGAGGGGGAAATCTGACTTTTTTCAAGCGAATGTTGCAGATGTGATAAACATTTAGTCTTAAATTCTGGGGAAGTGGGAGTCTACTTGATAGTGTTCTGAATCTGTTGAAGCAAACTGCAGATGTCTTCTCCATAGACCTTTAACCTGGTATCAACTTAGAGACCTGTAATATGCTGGAATTTGCCGTCTTCTGACTTTTCTAGGGTAGGACATAAAATTGTATTACAGACTGGTTAAATAAAATGTCAAGAGCAAAGAGATGGCTTGTAACCCATGTGTTGAAATTCCTGGATGAGTCTTCAGTGACTATTAATAATTTCCCCTCTATGGAAAACTATCAAGTAGTTCCTGGCTTTTTTCCCTCTTTTTTTCAGGTAAATATTTTCGGTATGCTCAGCTGAGATATTATGGCTCATTGACAGCAAAACTAATTCCCTTTGGACCATGGCCCTGCACACCCACTCACACTTCTCTGGCTGCAGATTCTCTGGTTTGTTACTGCTCTTCTCTCCTTGCCAGCAAGGTCTCTTCTAGTGGCACTCCTGTCCCCTTTGAATTAGAGCTGGTTGTACAATACCAAACGCTCTCTAGCTCGACACTGCTTTACAAAGACTTCATCCTATCCGTTATGCAGTTTTTGTCTCTTCAGATGTTTTTAAAGCATATCCCAGTATCATCTTCTGTGCTGCATCAAAGCTCACAGATCACACTGGAACAATATATACTGTGATTCTCTGGTTAGCTAATATCATTCTGCACTGCAGTATCTAGGGCTGTTCGACTTAGGTGAACAGGATGTTGGAGAAATGGTGCCAACGGTGTGGCTGAAGACTTAAATGCTGTTTAAATCCACACAAACTAATACATAGCTGAGCCCAAGAGAAACATGGGAAATGAATTAAAAGAAATACTAGCTTATAGAGCTGTAGAGTGCCACTGAAGACTGTCAGCCCTTGGTTCTGTTGTCTGGGCTTCAAACTCAACTGGCTAGTACCTATGCAGATGTGAAAAATGAAGCTTTAACCTATAACCATGGCAAGCTAAAGTTCGAAGACAGGTTTAGATCTGAGATTTTTTTTCTGCATGCTGTTTGTATTATTAGTGCTAATAAACAATTTACAGTAAGCTTGCAGTGTAGTGAGAAATACTGGTCTCAATGGGATTGTCACGTTAAAATAATGTATTGTTTTTAGCAATTTACAGTTTCAAGCAAATCAATTAAATATCAAAGCTTCATTACTTAAGCAGTTCAATTAAATTTTGCATTTCTTTCTCTGCTTTTGTAATGTTGGAGTAGACGAGCAAATACTGTGGTGTTTGTGTTCAAAAACATGTAAACAATTTTTTTAATACAAGAAAAAAAAAAGATAGCATTTCTAATAACATTGGGTTGCATGGGGGCTTTAACCTGCATGAGATGGCGAAACTCGTATATTTGCTTGAATTTTCCCAGGTATGCCTGTAGTGAAACTTTGCAATACATTTCAGAATTGATGCTTAACAAAGAGGCAATCTGCAAGTTGGATCAGAATTTGACTCTGCTTCTGTTCCTCAGTATATGTGTGGGGAATAGTAGTCTCTGTATAGAGATTTATTTCATCTTTTAATGTCAGGGGAGTTTGATCTGCTGCTTCTGTGTTTGGAATGCTCGCTGTGGAAGTATGTCAAGGAGACAAAACTATCATTCTGTTCCTGATAACACAGAAAGCAGAGTTCTCAAAACTGGTGGTTGTTTAGTTCTACTTCTGCCTACCCACGTAGCAGGAAAGGAATAAATTCTTTTGTCATCTTTCTACATGAGATACTGAGCCAGCAGGAAAATGCCATGTTCATAATGTTGATCTATATGTAAGTTGGAGCTCATCTTTGTGTATTCTAATATGGATAAAACTCATTCTGTTTTCAATAATTTGAGTTTATATTCAGATGTTTCATGTCTCCATGGAAGAATCTGCAAATTATTTTATACTTAGTTGATACTATTCCTCTTCTTCCTTCACACCAGGATTTCTGAGTTATTGCTCTTTTCTCCCTTCTTTATTCATGAAGTGCCTAAGCCTTCCATGTAACTTGCATTTCAGCTTTTTCTGATACCTGTTTCATTCTGCATTTCCTTTTTACATAATTGTTTCTTTTCTTCCATTGGGATTACCTCTCTCTGTAGGATGGTATATACATTTTGGTCTGCACAGGTCATATGTATGTGTGTTTGTGTGGTACACTTTTATTACTATTCGTAATATGTCTTCATATTATGCAATTTTAATCATAAATGTTAATATTAGATTTAAATCTACCTGTACAATGCCAAAGAAACACATTTTAGAATAAATATTACTGCTGCTAAGCATGGGATTTATCTTTCTGAATTCATCATCAACTCTCTGCTTGAAGATCATGTCATGTTGGATGACTTTAAATTCACAGAGAATTTACAGTGTTTTTGTTTAATGAAATTTTTCTGAATTGCCCTTACAGTAAGAAAAATGAACATTGTTTCTTTCTTATTAATAGCAAGCTACTTATTTTCTAATTTCTAATTTTGCTTTTAGTTAGCTTAGTACTTACTATTTTTTTTTCTATTTGAGTGAGTGTAACCACCCTTTTAAATTTTAAGTATGTTATACATTTTTAATTCAAAGTTTGAGGCTCAGTCCGTGTGCTGAGTCATTGTGTAATGCTTGGTTTTACCCTGATTGTATTGTTTGCTCCTTGGGCATATAGATTAGCTTTCTTGAATTTGGGAAAAATACTAAAAATCAGTCTTTGAGTTTATTTAAGCATTTATTAAAAAAAAAATCTTTAGGCTTTCCTTCTCAGTCTTTCACCTCGTTGTGCAACGTAGGGTATTCACAAAGCCCTAGGCGAATGCTGCTTGTGAGATGGTTCAGTGAGCCCTAGGCGAATGCTGCTTGTGAGTCTGGCCCTTATTGTGCAGTTCATCCCAAAGACCGGGTATGGAAGAGGATTCATGTCTCCCTCTCTTCCAGACTGAGCTGCATTAAAATTAATGTGTTACATGTGAACAACCAAGCTGATACCAAAATTATTGATCAGTTGGAGACAATGTACAATATTGCAACTTTTGAGACATGTTCAAACACTGTTGTATTTAACTACTATTTGTCTGCTTTAAATTTGCAGGATTGAAAGTAACAGGTTAATTGCTGAATATGGGGGGAAATAGAAGAGAATTATCTTATGTTTCCTTTTTGTGTGGTTTTCCACTTTCACAAAAGGCAGCTTTCCATGTTTCAGGTGGTAGCTTAAGGCAAGAAAATCTTGAAAACAAAAGTCTTCACAGAAAGCTTGGGTACCAGGCAGGTTGCCTTACACAAAGTGTTTACATTGCATTCCCATGGTGCAGAAACTGTGCCTGAATTGATAGGTGCACGACATGGTGGAGGAGATAATGGATTCACGTTCTGCCTCATTCCCATCATAGAATAAAATCTCTGATCTATTTGTATGTAACAGTTAAACAAGCTAAGGGCTCAGGTTGCCAGTCATCAAGTCTGCTGTTCTCTTCCCTTCCTGCATAAGCTTTGTATTCTTTTATTCTTTTGCTAAAAAGAGGCCATTATTATATTTTTTTTCTGTCATCATGGGTTTTTTTATAAAATATTTGAGTAAAATAAATGTAAGCTGTTTTTCTTTGAGCCATCTCATTGTTTCCTTTGTTAAGAACTAAATTAGTGGAAGAACTTTCCACTGGACTGTAGCCTTAGCTTTGCAGGGAAATAATTAGCATTTGAAGCCAAAATACTATGTTTATGTTCTATTGGCCTTGTTGGGCTTTGGGAATGCCATGTCTCCATTCCTGGTATAGTCACCATTCTCTGAATCTTAGAATCTGTGGACATGATACAGCAACAGAGAAAGGCATCCTTGTGCCCCAGAGAAAATGTGAAGATCTGAAACTGCTTCTGTTTGAACTGGATTTTTATTGCTTGTCCCGTATATACGCTATCAGTAGACACAGTGCAAAGAAAACAAGTAGTGACACTGAAATTAAAACTATTTTTATATATCTATCATTTTTGCATTATAATAATTTATTGAGTTGATCTTCAAGCTAACCACTCTTTAAATATCGCCAAATCTAGAAACAACAGGTACTGAAGTATGTCATGCAATGACAAATCATCATGATGAATTCTTAAGGGCCTTTTATTATTCCTGCCCTTGTTTCTTACATCATTGTTTTACATTTCATGCTGTGCTTGATTTCAAATAATACTATGATTGTACTTGGCAAGTAGGTGACTTGGGTCAAAAAGCATGTTCTGAAAAGCTTCATCCTTTTCCCTGCTCCATTTTACCATCTATAATCTTAATGTGCTGCTTTTTACGTATGCCTTTTGTCACTACAGCTGACTTTCAGCATGAAGGAGTGAACTAAACTGCTTTTAGAATTTCATTAATGCCACTTTTGATCAGTTGGCAGATGTTACCGAGTGACCGACGCTCGCCCTGGCCCCCGCTGATCCCCAAGTGCCATATGTGTCTGCCAGACAGGTGGCTGAATGCAGGACTCTCCACTGGGGAAGCCCGATTCTCAGTGGATGCTCTCTAAAAGATGAAGACATTTCTAAGATGGATGAGCATTCTTGTCAGTAGATTTTTAAAGGAAAAAGAGGCCATGGTGATAATAACTCACTTAACATATAAAACATGTAAAACATCTTTCAATAATTTCTCCATGTGTTCATTAACTTGTAAACGTAGGCATCTGCTCTCTCTGTGAATGCTCTAGAGTCAAAGAACTTACCTATTTCTTTACTTACCTAATTCCATTGACTACTTAGTCCCTTGCCTTGGGAATCTCTTAACACTGTGACTGTGGCTATATAGCAAGTATAGTACAAATAAAAATAAAGCTTCTGTGTTATGAGTTAAATTAGGCAGAAGTTTATTTTTAGGTTACTGATTATATTGATGATCAACATGTTTAACAAGAGTGTCCTTTGTACTGTGCAGCAATTTTTACAATGAAATTGTACTCTCATTATTGTGTTGACATGAAAGAGCAAGGCACTTGCTGGCAGGCATATCTGGGTTAGGCTGCAGTAACTTGTTAGAAGCTTCTAAAGCAGGATTACGTAAGTGGGACCCTATCTTTGCAGGTTAAATATAGTTCTGTAGTTTATTTAATCTAATATATGGCTACCATAGTCACCCTATATTGGCTGACAGTAGTAGTCTGGTTTGTTCACCTTTTCAGTGCTCTGCTGAAAAACAAAACAATGAAAACATAAATAAAATTCACAAGTGAATCTTGCCTGGAATTCACTGTGAGTTTATTGCTATTATTTAGGGTGTTGTTGGTTTTTTTGGAATGAAAATACTAAATAACTCTCAGATTGGAATAAACTTGAAATATATACAGCATGTCTTTCCTTAATCTATTTTTCCTTTAATCAACATAAAAAGAATTCTTACTTTTTCTGTTTTAGTCTATAATCTTGAAGACTCCTTCAGCAAAAGTACAGATAACAGTAGCTATAAAGTTCTGCCAATTAAAATATATAATTTTGCAATATATAACAATCAGAAAGAGAGTAAAGTAAATGTATTCAAGATAAAGGAATTTATAGATTCCCTTGGCCTCTTTTTGAAAACTGCTAAATTTCCATTAAAATTATTAAATGAGTCATTGACTTCGAGAAGCAGTGTTCCTTACTAAGATGTTGAATATTATTTTATTTGTTATTACTATTCTAAAAATACTTAACTACTTGTATCATTATTTATAAGCACCATTTTCTAGGGACATTATTCATGAGCTTCTGGTTTCCATTCAAAGGTTGGAAAAAAGCCCACCAAACAAAACAAAAACCACAAATTCCCTTTTCCTAACATGAAAGTTCAGGTAGGTTTTAAACAGCTTGCTTTATCAATTTCTTTTTAGGGCCTCACCTTGCCCTGCAGTCAAAAATGACATAATTTTTTATGTAGTTGGCAGGATGCATACTTGTGTGTGTGTGTTTATATGGACCTGTATATATTACAGGTTATACACAGCAGTCAGATAGATCGAAATGATTCTTGCCAGTGCCTTGATTAAACTTTCTGATCTTAAAAAGCCCAGTGTTGACACTGTGAGGTTCATTCTGTTGGCATCAGTATCGATTAGCTGTTGGGTAAGCACAATCCCTTTTGACAGTGCTGAAGTCTTGTCGCATTTCATAGTGTAGTATTGCTTTTTATCTGTTGAGCATGTGGGGACACACCAGAGGTAAAGTTATGTTCGATTCCCAATACAAAGTCAGTGCCATGTCTGCTAGAGGTGCATGCATGTCTAGAGCACAGTTTGGCGTGACTGAAAGCCTTAACTGAAGACATGAAGAGCATAATTCATTTTCATAATGCCTGTTAATTTTTTTTTTCTCAGATAAGCTTGTACAAGTCATGCCATGTCCACCAAGTGCAGTCCAGTTATAAGTTCAAGTCACAGAAGTAAAATTATTTTTAAAAAAACAAACCTGTGAGTAGCTGGGAATCTCGGTCATAGAATCATAGAATCATTTAGGTTGGAAAAGACCTTTAAGATCAAAGACCATTAACCTAGCACTGCCAAGTCCACCACTAAACCTAGGCACCACCTCTACACGTCTTTTAAATACCTCCAGGGATGCTTCCCTGGGTAGCCTGTTCCAGTGTTTGATAACCCATTTGATAAAGAAATTTTTCCTAATATCCAATTTAAACCTCCCCTGGCGCAACTTGAGGCCATTTGCTCTTGTCATGTTTGTTACTTAGGAGAAGAGACCGAGACCCACCTCTCTACCCTCCTTTCAGGTAGTTGTAGAGAGCTAGAAGGTCTCCCCTCAGCTTCTTTTTCTCCAGGCTAAACAACCCCAGTTCCCTCAGCTGCTCCTCATCAGACTTGTGCTCCAGACCCTTCACCATCTTTGTTGCCCTTCTTTGGATGTGCTCCAGCAGTCCTATTAACTCACTGTATGCAGTAAATTTGCTGGTTTTTATATGTTCTTGCATTCTAAACAGAGGGTTTACATTAGCAAGTTAGTGAGGACATAAAAATAACTAATTTCACATTCTTCACTTTACTAGTGAAAAGGAAATTATTGGTGTATGTAGTACAAATGCAATTCTCACCAGACTATTTCCATTAGAAACACCTCACTGGTTTTATGACAGTCTTCTAAAGGCAGAAATAAAGTCGTTCTTATGTCATGCATTAGAAATGTAAAAATCAAGGGTTCAGTTCCCAAAAGGGGAGGACTTGTGAAAAATCTTGTACTAGCTAACTAGTAAATTTAAAAAAACTTTGCTTTTTGTTGGCTTCTGAGAAAAATGTCTTCTCAGGTAATGCCTGAAAATTCAGCTAATACTTCCTTTGCTTCCTTTTGAATTTTAGTTCTTTGGAACAAGGACTACCCGGTATTATTAATTCTAGCTTTGTTGTCAAGGCAATAAATGTGATAATGCATCCAGTATGTTCTAGCATGTGTTAGAAGTATTGTAGACAGGTGACATATGCTTTAACAAGATGTGGCTTTGCTAGTTTAAGTCTGTCTATCCCTGAGTTTTTTGTCTGTATCAGCTTAGGTGATGTTATAGATGATGGTTTTTTTTTCACCTGTCCAAGACTCTTACAATATTCTAACAGCTTTGCTTTTTATCCCTAGATAAAGACAGCACATTTATGTGTTGAACAATCCCAGTTTCAGCTTGTGCTCTGACCATTTCTGAAATTCCAAGTAATAATAATCATTATTGCTATTAATAAACTACTTTGTCCAGATTAACTTTGAAATTGATTCCTTTTCAACTCATACAGTAACTGATGCTCCCCTTAGTGTATTTAGGTGTATGTTTATACTTTGACAGCTGTTCTAGAAATAAGTACTGTAATCAGAATTTTTTTTGTGCACAAATTTTTCTTAGGAGTATGTGAGTGAACTCAAATTGCCCTCTGTAGTCTGTAAGGAGTTCTGCTTCCGTCTTGCTAACAAGGTATTTTGCAGGTGTTACTATAAAAATAACTTATATCAGAAGTCACTATTTAATTTATGGTTTAAGTTATTCACATTACAAGATCTGCCAAAGATGTGATTCATGGCTTAGTAATAAGAATGCAAATTCACAAACTTCATAATTTGAAGTTAGAAAATGTGGAGAGGAGCTGTAAGAGGCTAGTTTCTAAGGTTAGCCATGATAGGGCAGCTGTATTTCTGTCTGGAATTCCCCAGGCAGAAGAATGTGCAGATGTACTGCATTTAATGGCTATTGCACGCCCTAGGTGGCTACTAAATGCGTCAGATTTACTTTTGGTAGGCAGTAACTTCTATCTCCTTAGAAGTCTCAACTCACTTACTGTGCATCACATACGTACAGCGAATGAGTAATTTTTTTTTTTTTTTATATCCTTGTCAAGTACACAGATTCTTCCAGGGCAGAAAAAGTTAAAATGTTCAGGTAAAATCCAGGTCATTGGTGCCTTGCATCGTGTTTTACATCTCTAGTTTGGAATGGTCCTCGCCGTGAGACAGCCCTTTTCTAATGCTTTGTGCAAACTGTTCCTATAGGTGTCTTGCTTTTGGTGGTAACTCCACAATTACAATTCCAGTGTATTGGAGGAAGCACATGTTGCCAGCACTTTCTTAGTGTGGAATCAATTTTGTTTATCTATTTAGTTTTTTTATCCCTCTATCTGGCTGAATTTAAATAACACTTGTATACATCTGTTTATCTTAAGTTTTTTATAAGAAGACTGCTCAAAAGATCTCAAGATGTTGTTCCCTTTTACTTTCTGAAGTTGGTTTACATAATGTTTGTAAATATACTGGATCAGTGGCATGATTGCATCATGGCCTGATTATCGATTTGTTTTCCCCTCATCTGAAGCCAAGCAGGATACTCTTTTTGTGAAAATTCCCAGATCACGGTGACTATATCAAGTCAAAGGGGAAGATAAGAACAGCAGTGTTATAGCATGTACATAGATTTACCTCAAAGTAGGCATGACAAAGAGAGCAGCAACTGAAATGTGTAATGGGTTTAACATTTGTAGCATGCTGTCTGTTCCATAACTTCAGAAATACTGAATAATGGGTTTGCACCAGTGCAGTGTGTTTCTCCGTGATCATTCTGAATTCTTCTCTCTGCTAATGCTCCTTTTTAATGATACTTCTAAAAAAATTACAACATCCTTTCTTCTCTGTAATACTTCTAATTTTTGAATTTCCATGTAGTCTCATCAAGTCCTCTGAGCCAGAAGTTAGGAGAAATGCCATGATATATATGCATGCTTTGTTCTTAACTGTCTCTGAGTTGGCACCTATGGCCACTGTTGGAGGCAGAACACTGTGCTAGATGGGGCTGAACCCACCTGAACTGGTTTGGTGGTTCTTAGCAGTGCATGATTCTTCATTCTTAGCTTAGTACTTAGGAGAGGGCATCTAGAAATCATAGGTATAGTTGTTACCTGTGTTGATAGTTGATTTTAGTGGAGTCATATAACCACAGGAATAAATTAGATAAATTAAAATGCAGTTATAATGTGGAAAGGGAGAGAACAGGCCATGCTGTAATAATAATAACAATAATAATAATAAAGTTTTTTTAAAAAATGGGGGGAGGGGGGAAGACCTACAGTTGAGAAGAACACAAAGGAAAGACTGATTTTTATCTTTTTCATAAGGAAGTAGTCATATCAAATGAGATGAAAGAGTTTTCTTCATATACACATAAGGATGACAGTGAATTAGATCCATTTTAATGAGCATGGCAATATAGTCTCTGTGTATGACACAGTCACTTGGCAATACTAATCTGTTCTGGACTGCCTTAAGCAGATGATTGTGTTTTTGTTGCATTAACCAGAACAGATGATGGGAATGACACCACAGTGCTGTAACTTCCAAACAGCTGAATTTGAAGGTTTACACTTTGGGATATTAAATAAGGAGTTACAATTTTCACTTTATAATTTAGCCTTCTTCTGACATAGCAGACAGCCTCATGTTAATATCTGTAGCCCAGGTACTGTTGCATAATTTGGTTTTACTTTTTGTTTACTAAGCTATCCTTTTACTGTGAAATATTGGTTTAATTGTGAAGATTGAAGTGTTCTTGCTATGTGGTAGAGTTTGCACCTGACATCTAGTGCTCTTAGCCTTCATATTATAAGCGTTGCTTACTTAAGAATAAAATTTTGGAAACTGCTTAAGGTTGAATAAGTGAAAGTGAGGAGATATAGATAATAGTCCTTTATCTTTGAATAGTTCTATTTTCAGGAGATAAATAAAAAAATATTGTATAGATGCCATATTTCTTTTATTCCCAGTTTTGTTTGTTTGTTTGGGGGTTTTTTGTTTGTTTGTTTGTTTGTTTTTTAAGTTTTAAATTTTCCAGTAAGAATGCGAAGGTAAATATATACTTTTTAGGAACAACCACTGCCTTATTTTTATAATACCCCTTTAATTAACAGAGTTTTTTTCCTGATAGCTCTCAATAAGAGAGAGGTCTACAAAAAACCCAATTCGCAAGAAATTTACTTAGTATCTGAGCCCATATGCACTATTACAAGGCAGTTTTTTTACTCTTTGGAACTAAAACAATTTTTTCTTCCTATGGAGTACTAAAAGTTTGCTCATAAACTACATTCAGTATCTCATGGGTTCAACTACTGGCTTCTGTTCCCTGCCCCGTGCTCTCAAGTGACAGCTTCCCGGTTGCTTGCTGTTCCCAGAGAAGGAAACCATCTCCTAGTGTTCTGATTAGAATCTCTTAGTTTATCTTTTCAGAAGGATATTAAATCAACCAAGTTTAATTTTTTGAAGGTCTGTCTCTGAGATGTGACTTATCCCTGGCCTATCTCACTTAGCCCTAGCATCTGCCCATTTCTGTCGTTATTGTATCATGTAAAGTCATATAATAGCTTTTGCAAATAGCTTTAGTTTTCTTTTCCATGATTCTGTAAAGGTCTTGCAGATATTAGAAAGTCCAACACTATGTGCAGAATATTGTCCAGTGCCCAAACAAATCAGACATTGTTCCTTTTCCTTTAATCTCTCCTCTTTCTAGAAATCTCTGCAGCATTTCTAATAAAGGGCTTGAAGTCCAATAACAGTGGGAATTCCTGGAACTGTCTGTACCACTTTAGATGATTTAAAAATCCATTATTTGCCAAATGCACCCATTTAGTGCCAATATAAAGGGAGGAACATGCAGATGTTAGCAGTGTTATGGAACAGGTTAAATGCTCTTAATTTCTCCCTTTAAACAAAAGTGATGAATAGAAAATGCCACTACATTTTAGGCAGGAACTCTCTGTAAAAGCAAATGTCATTATCAGTCCTTGGGTCTGTTTGCAACAAGTTGTAAATTATAATTTGTTGTATTTATCTTAATTTTTTTACAGCTGTGTCTGATTTCATATTGCCAGCTAGATGAGTAAGGATATTTAATTTATAAATAGCTGGAAAAAATAATCACATTTATTTGACCATGTGTTTTTAAATTTAAAAAAAAAGTAGGTGGGCTATAGGACATTAAAATCTCATTAGAAGTTTAATAGGCAGAGGTGTATGACAATCCTGGAAGTAGGCTTGTGATACAGTTTACGTCATAATTTCATAAGTGTTTTGGAAGCCAATATTGCGATTGAAAGAGGTTTTCCAGCTCTCCTGCCATGCCCAGCTGCTTTTTCCTTTGCCAACCTCTCCTTTGTGCTGGCTCCAGTATTTTTCTGATTATGAGAGGTATTGGCTCAGAAAGAGTGATAAAGGTTAAAGATATCAAGAAAGGAAAATGGCTCACTTCTAGCTTGGATTGGTTCTCTTTTTTGGCTTACCACAGCTGTGCTCGCTCAAGGTAGTGACAGAATTATTTCTTTTTAAGATTTACATTGGCTTAAAGTGTTCATGAAACTATGGCCTTAATTGGAGCATGCTGCAGGGAGGGAATGGGCACCCTGACTGTGTGCCCTTCTCGGGGTTGCCTCTGATATCACTGACGAGAAACTTCTCTGAGGATGATACTTGCTTCAGGTACATGCCTCAGCACTCATCTTTTGTGTCCTATGCCTCTGCTTGTTTCTGGTGTTCCTGAACCAGGAACAATGGTCAAAATGACCATTTTCCCCAAGAACAACAGGTGGATAACTGACTTAATCATTGATGCTCCATAGCAGCCTTTGCTGAAGTTTAATCGTTTTCACTCCTTCTGTGCTGAATTCTGCACAGCTCAGGCAGTGCATGCTTCTGCAAAGCTGTGATCAGTGCTAGGGTGTTGGAGTGGCTGAGCCTCTGCAGGCTGTGGCAACAGCATCAAGTTATATGACCATCAGTAGGTGCTAGTCCAGTGAGGCTACAGGGAATGGCCGTATTCAAAAAGACATTGAATTGCCCAAATCTAAAGGTGCAGTATTCAAAATATCTGCATAGTAACTCCCACTCTGTAAGTGTCTGAGTTTCTAAAAGCAAACTTGGTCTGTGTCCGTAGCTCAGCTTTTGCATTTTTCCAAGTTAATGCAGATTTTTCATTGCTAAACCTGTCACTGTTCACCACTGTTTAATGTAATGTGTGTCCCCAAAAGGGACCAAGTCAGTAGGTATATCATGCTGACATACACTGCTAAAATGTATGTGCCTTAAAAAATGTAATTTTTTGAATTTTTGCTCAGAGAGACACTTAGAGGAAGAGTTGGGGTCCTTTTGTGTGGATCTAGCAGTCTTTTGTTCAAATCAGAAGCAATCCTAATACAAAATATTACAGGATGCCAGTTTGCTATTGAAACTAGGTCACTTTGTATAAAATAATTAAAGATTTATTGGTCCTTAGGGAAGGCTCTAGATCTCTAAACTAATGTTTGGGGCACTCAATAGAGAATAATGAATCACTCATTTGCTGGGCAAGTATTGTAATCATTATCATGCACCTGGGTTGGGGCAATCCCAAGCACATATACAGGCTGGGCAAGGACTGGATCGAGAGCAGCCCTGAGAAGAAAGACTTGGGGGTTCTGGTGGACAAGAAGCTGAACATGAGCCGGCAATGTGCGCTTGCAGCCCAGAAGGCCAATAATTGTATCCTGGCTGCATCAAGAGAAGCGTGGCCAGCAGGTCGAGGGAGGTGATTCTCCCCATCTACTCTGCTCTCATGAGACTCCGTCTGGAGTACTGCATCTAGCTCTGAGGCCTCTGACATAAGAAGTAAATGGACCTTCTGGAGTGAGTCCAGAGGAGGCCATGAGGATGATCCGACGGCTGGAGCACCTCTCCTATGAGGACAGACTGAGAGAGCTGGGGCTGTTCAGCCTGGAGAACTGAAGGCTCTGAAGAGACCTTGTAGCAGCCTTCCAGTACCTGAAGGGGCTACAGGAAGGCTGGGGAGGGACTTTGGCCAAGGGCAGGTAGTGATAGAACAAGGTATAATGGCTTCAAACTGGAAGAGGGTAGTTTTAGATTAGATATTAGGACAAAATTCTTTCCTGTGACGGTGGTCAGACACTGGAACAGGTTGCTCAGAGAAGCTGTGGATGCCCCCTCCCTGGAAGTGTTCAGGGCCAGGCTGGATGAGGCTTTGAGCAACCTGGTCTAGTGGAAGGTGTCCCTGCTCATGGCAGGGGGGGTGGGACTAGATGATCTTTAAGGTCCCTTCCAACCCAAACCATTCTAAGATTCTATGATCATTGTGTGAAGGGCTGTTAGAACATACTCTTCCAATTGCATCCTAAAGATAAAATTGACATCTGCTTAATTTTTGAAGAAAAGGGCATGGGGAATTGAACTACAAAAGAGGGTTTAGAGCTGTATTAAGTGGAGATGTCAGTCTTAGGAAACCTTAGTGTTAGAAATACAGCTTATTGCCCATTTTCTGCAGAGGATTGTATAGAGAGGGAAAAGTGAACTTTCCTATTTATTGTAGAGGCAGAGGAAGGCCAGAAGGCTGGATATTCCACTCCTCTTAAGTGATCAGCATCTGAATTGTGCGTTTTGTGATGTTGCAATTGCCAAACCCCTCTGCAGATGTATCCCAAAATCATTAACTAAAAATGATGTAACACAATCACCATTAACACATGGTGCAACTCCCAGCAATTCGGCGTGCTGCCACCTCAAATATAGCAGAATAACCTTGAAACTTAGAAGCCATGCCTGTTTTTTTCCTTCTCAGTCGCAGCTTCTGGACAGGGCTGGAAACACTATTTATCTCTGAAAGCAGCTTAAATGACAGTAACTTGAACGCTGGGAAAATTGATGACCTAAGATGTTTGTTCACTTTTGGCTGATCTTGATGCACTGGGCAACTGCAACAGCAGAGCACAATTATAAGAAAACATCATGAGTAATATCAAAGAACAGTGAAAAGTTTAACGGCAACTTCTTTATGAAGTGTTCCTAATTAATTCATTAATTCATTGTTCCCCATGAACTGTTTCATATTAACCAGATTTAAAAAGCTGGTCTACTAGCTGACAGTCATGGGTGATGGTTCTCAGGTGGAGCAAAAAGTTACTTGGTATTGGCTTGTCTCAAGGTAGAATGTCATGAGGCTAAAACAGAGCCATCAAAATGAACATACAAAGAACTGTAGCATCCTTACATAGTAAGAGTGAGAGCTAATTTAGCCCAAATGTTAGACCTGTCACTCATTGCAGTGAACCCACCATGACTATTTTATCTGTCTAGTCTCTTCGTTCCAGTGGTAAGGTGTCTTGGAAAAGGACGGCAGCCTCTGAAGTCGTACATCTCGGGGCTGCGGCAGGTTAGATAAAGCCATGTAGCACTGACTGTCATTATGAGAGGACTTGATGCTATCATATATTGTAAAGTTTTCTTATTAGCCCTGAACAGTGAAGCGATTAATGTTTTTGGGTTTTGCTTGTTTGTTTGGTTGGTTTTTTTTTAAATCCTAACTTTAAATTAATTTAGGTAACACCTGTGTACACAAGTATCAAATGTTTTCTCTGTGTACATGAAGCAATCTATTTTAGGATTGCTTTGGAGGGCTTTTTTTTCCTCTAGTTGGGAACATCTCACCTTTTTACCTGCAAAGCTAGTTGCCCCAAGTAATTTGAATAATTAATTTGAATTAGCTTTCTAAAACACAGAAAATACAGTAAATGTAATTCTTTTCAGCTTTTCAAAAATTACACTGAAATAGATTCTTTATGCATCAATATGTAGCAGTTTCTGATATTCTAACATTCTTCTGCTTTGAAGCCCTGTAATCACATCACTTTTATCCTGCTGTAATCATTCTGTCATTGCCTTTCTTTTCTGCAAATATTATAAACTCATTGGAGTGATGTGGAAAGCAGATGAGATTATTGAATTTTCATTTTCAATTGTGTGCATGTAGTACGGGTCTCCTCTTCTGAGACGGTTTCTATACTGAAATGGCTTTTTTAAGATTTCTATTATTTAATGTGAAGCAATTTCATAATCACTGGTTGGAAATTGTGCTTGTACTCTGATCTGTTTCTAAAGTAGGCAGATTAAGAAAAAATATTAATTACATAAATATGCAACTGTAGATGGTAAGGGTTTACAGTCACCAGGTATGCTAAAGATGATGCTGACATTAATCTTTGTCCTTTGTCATAAGGAGGAGCAGTATAAATAGACTCCTAAATAACTCTTCCTTGTAGAATAAGTGTATCACTAGTGTATTTCTTAATTTGAACTCCAAAAATATTTTTTTTCTTTACTGTGTCATGATAATGTCGTAGGTACTCTGATATAAATAATAGAAAATTAAATTGCATTATTTAGTGACTGTTAGAATAATTCTTCTCCTTCCTCCTCCTGAATATATCTTCAAGCAGCCAGGTAGCATGCAGAGCAACCAAGCGGTAGGAGAGGCAGAGCTGAGATGCAGTTTTCTTTGAGTCTGGTGCAGACAACTGAGTATCTCCAGGATCCATTGGAAAGCAAGGCAGAAATCAGAAGCCAGTGCATGCGGCTGGGAATGCCCTACAAAGTCAGGACATCCCTCGTGAACTAGCACGTCTAGTTATGTAAGGCTCTCCTGATATTTTATGTTGTTGGGAAGGCAAAAACTGTTCTGTTTCTGTCAGTGTACCACAGCAAAGAAAACTTTCTGCAGGATGATAAATGTCAGATTTTTAATACTATTTGACACAGCTGCATTAAGTCTGTTGCTGAAAGAATTACATTTTTTTTTTTTAATTCAAAACCACATTATTATGTAGCAGGACTTCATTTAGACGTGAACAGTTAAATCATGTTACTTCTTACACTACTCATTCATCTGTTTAGAACATTGCTATTTGGATTTTAAGAACTTGCCAGAGGGTACTTTCTTGGCTGTGGGTCATGAATATATAAATCTTTATCCCATAGTGGTAAATTTTACTCTCCTTCTACATCTGAGTTCATGAAAGAGAGTATCTTCTGCTGTGGTGACATTCTGACAGAGTAGTAAGCTCTCAGGCCTTATGAACAGATACATAGTTTAGCATTTTGAAAAAATTATTGAAGAACACCATATTCTGACTATTCTTGTGATTTGTTAAAACATTAGTGAGTACTATAGTTTGTTGGGAAGAAGCAGAAAAATAAGGACGTATTTTGTTCTGTAGTTTAGTTGAGTTCGAAGGATAGTTTGAGCAAATATACTAACTGATAGTACATTTTGTGGTAATGAAGCATTTTAGGTAGGTCATGTAGCACTTCTTTTCAGAGCATGAAAATTTCATAGTGATTTTAGAAGTTGCCTTTAGAAAGCCAATGAAATCTTTTCTTCTGTTTTTTTATTACAAGAAATAAATATCTATTTGGATTAGTTAAGCAATTCCATGTCACAATATGATCCTCAGTCCCTCCCGTATACTCCTCTCTGTACCCAGGAGCAGCTAGCAATAACCAAAATGAAAGAAGGAAAATGGTATTTTGTTCATTTAACTGCATTATCTCCTCTTAATATTTTAAGTTGCCTGTTAATTATCCAATGTCCTTACATCTGCTAGGTCTTTTCAGACCTCTTCAGTTTTTGAAGATACAAACTGCTTCTTGCTATAAAATGTCAGTCAGATATTCCATTTAATTCTTAGTCTTGACTCTGGTGTAGATGCCTTTGCGTAATGCCCTTGGGTCTTGTAGTAACTGTTCTGTCTCTCTTGTGTTGTGTAACAGGAAAATTTGTCCCAGACAGAGAGAAATTGCAGGTGTATTTACTTCTAGGATGGATTGGATTTGTTTCCTTCAGATCACTATTTTGGAAAAATAACTTTGCTCTTGGGAAGCATAGAGTATCTTGTGATGTAGTGCTGGTGTGCCTCATACTCAGTGAAAAACTAGTAATCATAAGTGGTTCAGTGTTCATGTAAGTCATTGGGTGCTCTGAGATGCAGCAGGGTTTTGGTTTGTCTTCATGGTGTTGTAGTGCTGACCGTTGTTCACCAGGAGTGAAACATGGACATGAATGAAATGCAATTAAATCCTCTGCCAAAAAGTGTTCCTTTCTTGTTTTAAAAATAGTTAAAAGCAAAGCACCTGTTCCAAGTATGGAGTTTTTTATCCAAATATATTGTCCTTGAAATATCGTAATGATTCAGGTAGCTTCACAACCAGATCATCTGACTATCATCGTAGTGTTTTGTTTACAGCTTTCTAAGCTGGTTAGTCACCTTGCAGATGGGACAGATCTAAAGTTGATATTTTCTAGAAATGCAGAAGAGTTGCTCTTTCTTCCTTTAATAGTTCTGCAGTTTAAATGAAGTCTAGTTCCGTTTAAAAATAGCAAAACCCAGCTGCTCTGAATTTCATCTATGAACTATTAGGGTTCTACAGTGACACTAATTTTGTTACTTACAGGGCAGAAGTCAATAGCAAAAATTTTAATGCTCTTGATGGAGCCAGGAAATTAACACAGTTATTCAAATCATCCTGTATATACTGTCCAAAGGCAGCAGCATAACCTGAATAGAAAATAAAGTCTTCAATGGTCTCTTACTCTTATCTCGATTATGTGTATCTGTAGGAAAATTTAAAATTAAAATAACAAGCATCGTGAATCAAACTTTTAAATATAATTTAGTGTAGGAATTTGGTTAGTGTTTGTCATTACCAGTATGATTTTATGTGGCAAAGGACTGTTTTTATTTCCCTCTGAAACTTTTTTAGTTTTCAGTATTTATTTTCTTTTGCAAAGGATACAGTTAATAAGTTGATAAAAATCACTTTGCAAAAAAGCTCTGTGGTAATTCTGCTTTTATAACCTATTATCATTTAAGTGTTTATTTTTTTACAGTGAAGATATTTCTTAGGAGCACTTACTTTTTTACTCCTCCTGCACTTTAAAAGCATTAGTATGAATTATGTCCTATTGGAATATTGATGAACGCTTTTTGGGGGAGGAATCCACTCTGCATCTCTGAACTTGTACACAGTTGTTCAAGGATGAGTTGCTGCAGAATGTCTGTTGTGTTCTGTAGTACTAAGGCATTGATAGAATTTTACACTAGTGGTCTCAGAGTTGATTTTTGAGACAGGAAAGAAAAGCTGGGTGGTGTTGGCCATGCTGAAGGCAGTGAACTGCACCTTTTATTTTGATACGCTAGAATCCTGAACTGCTCATGCCTCTCCCTGCCTGGGAGAATTGCTGTTTCCACATATGTAACTGTCTTAATTTGTTTGGACAGAGGATGTCTGATGGTAACCCAGGATGCTTCTCAGGATTTCCTCAGATTAATTCACAGTTACAGGAAGCTTAGAAAACCTTCCCAGTTATCCTGTCAGACATGAACTGTTTGATTACAGAATCAAATTGAAAGAAAACTTGGCAAGAGCATAGCTGGAACACGACTGAACTCTGCCATAAGTCATCATCAATAATGTAAGATTTCATCTTAACAATAATGTGATTTTGTTGTTGCTGTTAGGAAAGTCCACTGATCTGCACATCTTTGGAAACTTTTATTTTTTCTCCTTAGATGCTTTTGGTTTTTTAACCTCTGGTTAGCTAAGTACCAATACAGGTACAGTTCAGTACCAGGACAGTTTTTTTTTCAGAACTGATAATACTCTCCAGATCTTCACAGATTTTAAGAAATATTTAGAAAAGCCTTTGTACTCACTAACATTTAGATATATTTTCTATAGTTTCCCCAGCAAGACCTCATATAATGAGAAATAATATCTTTATAAGCTTGGAGAATAACGAATAAGAAGATGCTATACTGAGTCAAGCAAAATGAAGTTGTCAGAAGTGATAATAAACCCAGCAATTTATTTAGGGAGATAGGATTTTGTTATTTTTCTATCCCTACAACAGAGGTGATTTATATGCAGAAAACAATCATAAAACAATTTCTCATTAACAGCAGCCATGACTCAACAACTCTATGCATAGATGGCAACAGGAAAAGTAGGAATAAATCTATGAAGCTAATGAAAGGGAGGTAATAATTAGACAAAGTATTCTAATGTATTTAATAGAATCCCTTATCATATTTTGCAATAAGCTAAAAATAGGTAAGACTAAAATACAAGTGTGTTATATGCCATCAGGATCAGTAATGCAAAAATTTAGTTGAAAATTAGCTTCTGGTGTAAAGTGAAGCTTCTGAACAGTTGTGATACAAAAGCAAGCAAGACACTACAGGAAAAGGTCTTAAAAATGTGAGTTGATTTTTATGGCGTTACTATGAAATAAACAGTTAAAGATAATTAAAACTGAACACACCATGTCAGTGGGCAGCCTGCCAATGGAAAAGCAGGCTGAAAATTATCTCATTAACCAAAATCATCAGCACCTGTTCTGTCACTTTTTGAGAAATTTTTTAAGCAAATAATTGACCTGATTGGTTGGTTATTGTGGTTTCTTTGCCTTTGGGCTATCCATCTTCCCAGTTAGGAAAATCCTTGAATTCATCACAGCTGTCTCCCTTGCAAGCAAACCAACAAAAAAATGTCCGTCTCGACC
>NW_010320792.1:41152-44328 GCF_000700745.2 Antrostomus carolinensis | reverse complement strand
CCGCTGTGCCGCGTCCAGGCTGCACGATGCTGCAGGTACCGGCGCTGCTGCTCCTGCCCCCGAGGTTTCTACAAAGCCCGGTTATATAAAGTTTAATTATAATACTTGGCTCTCGTGTAGCGCTTTCTATCTGCAGATCTCAAAGTGCTTTCTAAGCATTAAACAAGCCTCACAATGCCCTCTCCCGTCTTCATGTGGGAGGGTTTGTTACACCCTTTCTTTATTTATTTTAAGTGCTGTCAGGAGAAACTGAGGTGCAGAGATGGGAAAAGGCTCGCCCAAGATCATCCAGTAGGTCAGTGGCAGAGCTGGAAACAGAACTGGGAAGTCTCCTTGATATGTTCCTGTCTTTAATTCCCCAGGAATGCTGCCTTCCTCCGGGAACAGCTGTGCCTGGAATCAACTGGGTTTGGGGATCTGACTGGCCTCTGTGCTGATCTGCAGTGAAATGCCTCAGTGACCTACACGCAGTTCACAGCAGGGCTGTTCTCCTTTTGGGAGCTATTCCCCCATCCCGACTCAGAAAGTTTGGGTCCAAGCCTACCCACTGCCTGTGATGGCTTTTCTTGACTTAATTTTATGAACTGCTGGTGAGGAAGGAGTGAGACCTCAGCTCAAGGTCTCACTGACAGAGTCTGGGGAGCCAATTTGGCTGTAGTGCGTTAGTACCTCAGAAGGGACCATTCCCTGGCATTTCCTTCTCCTTCCTCATTCCCCCTGATGAAAGGTCAAGGAAATGAATGGGACAGTGAGATGTGCAAGCCTGTAAATATTTAGCAAGCCACTCGCTTTTACATTGCAGATTTTGCTCTATGGGCATGGCCGTTAATATCAGTGAGACATTAGCTCCAAAAAGCACCCGTCACACTGTTAACACTCAAAGTGCTCCGTCAAAGCGCCTTGCCATGAATTACGGGACTCCAGCTTGCTTTATTAGCCTGGAGTTTGTACAGCAGAAACATCAACCTCAGACCCACAATGGAGGGAGAAAAACCATCGTAGCAAATTAAAAGGAAAGAGCGTTACCTGCAAAAGTGATAATTCCCTGCCAAGAGCTGGGGCAGAGGACAACCTTTCTCTGACGTGGGGAGATCTTGCCTTGACAGACTACTAAAAGTAGCCCTGATCTGTTCCATCTTTATCAGAAACCAGGCTTTGTGAAAAGTGATTTTTTTTGGGGGGGCAGGAGCATTTCCTGAGGCTCTTTGACTGTGTTTGCAGAGGGGTTTTTTGTCTCGGAGTAGGGATGGTGAATTTTTGGTGCTGGGGGGAACCTCTTGTCCCCAGCCCCCCGGTTGCAGCCGATCTGCGGTTATGTGTTGGACTCAGGGTCACAATTTGACTCAGATTTCGTTTCATTTGCACAAAGACTCATTGACGCCCGGGCCTAATGAACATCAATATTCTTAATGACAAGGAAAAGATCTGTTTTATGGGACTCCAGACAGGCAGCGTCTCCGTGCTCCTTCTGCAGAATCACAGGAAAATAGCCCCAATCTCACACGCATTTGGATTTACCACCATTACAAAGTTCAAACCCCAACCTCAGAGGAAGCTCCCCAGATAAGAGCATCTTTCTTGGGAACCTCTGTCAAAGTTTTGCAGAATTAAGTGCTGTGCTGTCTTCTCAGCCTGGCATCTGTGTTTCCAATAAGCAATCCAATTACACACATTCTTTCTTTAGAGTTGTGATGATACTGTTGGTTTTGCTGCCAAAAGATTCATAAAAACATGATGGGAATTTTTTTTGCTTTCTGATTTTTTGTTTTTTGGTTTTGGTTTTTTTTTTCCCCTAAAACTAAAAATTCAAAGAGAAATATTCTGAGAAAAAAAAAAAAAGCTGCAACTGAAACATGAGATTGAATGGGGTGTATTTGTCAGCTTCACTTGCACTTCTGTTTTGTTTTGGGGGGTTAGGTTATGGGGTTTTTTCCATATAATTTTGCATTTCTACCCTCAGCCTTTTGCATCTTTGGCTACCAGATGTGTCCCACATTGAAGAATTATTTCTCCTCCCTAGAGTGAAATAAATGCAATCAATATGAGTATTGCTCTCAGGGCCTTGAAATATTACATTAATGTTCCATGTGGTGACATTTTAGCTGGAATTTTCAAATACATTATGATGGTTCAAATTAATATTTATCAGATCAGCTTTTATATTTTGCAAAAGAGAGAGAGGGAGAGAGAGAGAGTAAGCATTATTAAAATACAAAATGCAGATGAATTCCAAAATCGATGGTCCATTTTACCAGCACTTTCAAGGGGCTGTGTTTTGCTTTCTGGTTTTGTTTTTAAATTTATTAGTTTTACAGGCAAATCTATTTATCTTCCTTCAATTTTTTTTTTTCACCCATTCAGGGTTTTTCAGTTGTTTCTTTCTTTCACTCTTCTTTATTATCCCAAAATGTAAATTATGACGTTAGCTAGGTTTTTTCTTTTTTTTCTTTTCAGTGATTAAATCTGCTACATGACATCTTTGTCCTTTCTATAAATTAAATCATCTTTGCTTTCCACCTTTAGCCACTGCCAGCAGCAATACTCTGATTGCCAGCAATAAAAGTCCTCACTTTACGGTCTTTATTTCCTACACAAAGCAAACCCCCCCTCCTTCTTTCCCCTGTGCTTATGGTGCCTCTTTTTTTTTTTCCTAAGAGGGTGGTGGGACTAAGTCCTGTTTTCGATGTTTCTCCATAAACAAGGAATTTGCAGAGAGAGATTGTAGAGGGAAAAAAAAAATCTCAACCACATTCCACTTTATTTCAGTCATTCCTAAACAGATTGTTCTATGAGGTGGAAAATCCAGGCAGATTAATGGTGTCATTTGTTTTGCTTTTTTTATATTTCTGACTTCCCCCCCCCATCCCCCTGCCCCCTCCTGCCACTTTGGTTTGGTGAAAATGTTTGAAAAGTACCTTTTTTAGACTAAATACAGCTTTAAAGATTTGTGGATTATCAGATAAATTTATTCTGTTGAAACAATGCTGCTTGCAGAATAACCCTCCTTTCCCCCACATGGAAAATTGTAGGAACTGTCTGGGATCTTACAGCATTTCCTTAAAAGCTTTTGCAATTCCTAGAGGAGAATTTTTGGAAGGGTTAATATTCCAATTTAGAACTGAACTCTACTTGAAAACTTTTCCCACTTCCCAGCTTTTTTTTTTTTTTTTACTGTC
>NW_010320792.1:35499-41135 GCF_000700745.2 Antrostomus carolinensis | reverse complement strand
CACTGGAATAGTTTTACAGGAAGATTATCTCATGGGTTTGTGACATACAGATAGCCACAGGAAAAACGTGTATGCATGCGTGTGCACATGTGTGTGTGTATATAAACATCTTTGTATATGCTCACATATGCACATTTGCGTGCTCTCTTTCTGTCTCTGGTTGTATAGATGTACATACTCCAGGCTGCCCTTCCTATTTTCCTTCAGTGCTGATCTGAGCAAAAGAACGACAGGAAACTTAAAAAAGAAAAGGAGGAGGAATCGATTGTTCGACCCGCACTTGAACTCTCCTGAAAGAGATAAAGCAGAATTTTCAATAGGTCCCCTGCCCTTTTCACCAGGAGGGAAAGCGGAGAAGAAAAACAAGAGATATTTATATGACAGCAGCTGCTGAAAATAGCATTTCAGAGCAATAAAAAAAAAAAAAGGCAAAAGAGATTCAATGGTAAAAAAAAAAAAAAAAAAACACCAAAACCCACAACAACAGAGAAACTCTTTTCCTTGGGCTCCCCAACAGGCGCATGAGCGGCTCATCCTGGAAATGCATGCATGCCTCCTATAGATCTGTTTGAAATTATAGTTGTCATTGAGAGTGAATTTATGCTTCTATTGATCTGCAAAAGGAAAATATTAAATGGTTTGGTTTTGATCTTTAGCTGACCTCAGGGTCAAGGGTAGCCTAAGATTAGTATTCATAGAATTCATCACCAAATTGTAGTCTGCATCTACTTTATGCAAACATAGGGAAAACATAGAAAGATAAATACAAAGCAAAATGACAAACAATTTCACCACCACCCACCCCATCAAAAAACCCCAACCCTCAGACAATAAAAACAGGGAGATACATACATGCACAAACCCAGGTAACTGCATGCAGCATAGGCGGGGGAAACGGGAAGAAAACAGAGAAGCACACAGACAGAGCCAGTGAATTACACACATGGGAAAAGACACACGACTCGGAACAAACATCAGTGCACAACTGTACTGAAACATGCCTGCGTGAACACTCCAGCACAAGTGCAAGGGAATGTACAAAGAGCAAAACAAACATAAAAAAAGACACTTTAAATATACACACATGCCTACCCAGGAAAAAAGGTGCACTTCTATGGGTGAAAAAGAAAGGAAAAGAATATGGTCACAGATTCTCACACAAAGACAAAAAGAAAAGGAGCAAGCAGAAATACAGTTAAACAGGTGCACATGCTGATATATGCTGACAAACACAGTGACAGTTGTAAACATGTCATGACACATACACAAATGCAGACACTACTTCTGTTAGGTATTGTGGACCTCCCTTGTTCTCGGTAAGCACGACACAAAGTTAGTGAGATAATAGAGGAAGAAATATACTCAGGTATGAGTAAAACATGCTTGCGAAAGTCCTCCACTAAGTCAGCCCAGTTGTGCAGAAATTCAGGGCAGAATAAGAGCAGCAAAGCAATTTCATTTGCTGACGGACATTCAAAGGCACAGGGTGATCTGTTTACTCACAAGGAGAGTGAAGTCTGCTCACAAGCATTAATAGTCCAGGCTGTAGCAAAACCACTCCTGTGTGAACATAGTAAGCGCTGTTTGTGCACAAAGGAGGTATCTGCTGAGCAATGAAAGCAGACTCAAAGAGCACAAGGCCCCATTCCTCTTTAGATAGACATCCCAGAGACAGAGGAAAACGTCTGTAACGGTGTAGGCAAAACCACAACTGCACAGAAACTCCATTGGGCACCACAGGATGCTCACCAGCACCCTGAGAAACTTAAGCAAAAGAAACTTGGTACTTTCCAAGCAGACACAGCAAATACTCAAATAGGTGAGCAGGGAAAAGATGGTTTCTGAGCTGTTTCCAAGACTATATCCCTTCTGGACTGGCAGCTGGTAACCAGCGTACCTGGTTTGCACTTACCCTCTGCTTCTGTAGTCTCAGTGTCACTGAATACATGCAAGAAAGTATGGGGCACTTGTAAGTGGACAAAAATGTGTGGTGCAGAACAAAAGCATTGATATTTATTTTTATAATCAGTTTTCCTCAAAATACCACTTTTTTTTTGACTAAAGCAAGTGTTGTTAAAAATCTTACTTGAAAAAATTCTGTTTCCTTTTGGTGTACAAAACTGCAAACTGAGCATTCACCAAAAATATAACTGTATTTCATTTTTATTGTTTTCTTTATTTTCCCTGCTATAATTAAGATTAATCTTTTAATATAAAAGCCTCAACCAACTCTGAGGCCCACCATGCCATACCATATAATTGCATTGCTAGAAACAGTCCTTGTCCTGAAGAGCTTGCATTGCAGCTAGAGGAGCAGAGAACGGAAGCAGGAGTATCTCTGATTTACCAGTGAAGCCCTGAGGAAGTGACTTGTCCAGACTAGCCATAGAGTCTTGGCAGAGGCAGGAAAGGGAGCTGCATCTCCTGATTCACAGGCCATTGCTTCAGAAATGAGATCATCCTCCTTTCCTCATTTAAATGCACCTTAGCATGGGCTACTAGTCATTGAGTATTTGTGTGATCCAGTTATGAGACCCAGTCCTAAGTATGAACAGTTTTTGAGATACACTTGTGTATAGGAAGGGCTAATTGGAATATATCAGTACAGCTGTGTTGGGAGAACCTCTCAGCTCTGACCTCACTTACCTGACCTATGAACACATTAGCCACTGCAGTTTATACCACTATAATAAATAAATAAATCCCAGCACTAGGAATATTGTTTTTTCAGCATAACCACCTATGTGCTTGGGCTCTGGCAGTACAGTTGCACTGGGCAGAATCATAGTCCCAGCACTAGACATAGCTATATAGGCAGTACTTCCAAATATAGACCCGATGGTAACAGCATCTTGGTGTGGGCAGAGATCGCAATGAGCGTGGCTGTGCAAAGCACCATTGGTGAAAGCTGAAGGGTGTGACAGCACTTGGCAGTGGGGAGGGGAGAGCGTGCCAGGGAGGAGGATTCTGTGGGTAGGATCTTGGAAATGGCAGAGCAGAGGAAGATGCAGTGGTATTTGCTGCTGAAGTGGTAAAGGGAAGGGACCAGGGTGTCAGGGGATTTCATCTGAGCAATGTGTTACTGGAGCCTGGCTCTGTAAGTCACTCGTCATCCATTGCCTGAATCCCCCGCAGTCAAGGAGAGTGTTCCGTGTGTGAGCTGTGCAGCCTGGCCCTTACTCAAGGGCAGATCGACAGAGAAGAGCCAGCGCTCACTTATCCTGACAGTAGGATATTCTTTATTACAGCTACAGGACAGAGCTGGCCCCTTGCATGTTCTGTTCAGTGGATCACTATCTTCCCAAGGTGATGAGGAAACCACATACATTGCAATGGCAGCATTTCCAAAAATCCCCCTCATGGTGGGAGAAGACTTCTGTACGTGTTACATGAACAAAAATGGTACATCCTTTCCTGACACTGCCTTGCTAGCATTGAGCTTGTCAGAGATACTGGCTATCCAGAGATGTGCTGTGGATAGAGGAAATGTAGCCAGGAGAGTAGAAGAGATGATGAGCACAGTTCCCTGTTTGTTCAGTGCCTAGCAGTTTTTAGGTTGTATTATAATAGTAGTCTTCATTAATCTGTACTGAAATAAATATATATACTGGGCAGCTGCTTTTCCCCAGGCTGTGTCACAGAGTATGGATTCAATCATGTTTTCATCCCTTTGGCAGATAGAGGAGGAGGAAGAGTGTGAAAGAGGGAAGCAGCAAGGGACAGAGGTGGAGGCAGCAGAAGCTGCTGTTGTCGTTTCTGTTTCATTGTTTACTGTCTGTGACTTTGTACAGCTTTTAACTCCACCGTTTGGCAAGAGAGCAGCTGGCACCACTTGCCTTCTTTGGAGTGCATGTGCTGCCTGGAGAAAGACAGCCCAGGTTAGCTCATGTGGGAAGAGGTGGGATCTCCTCCCAGTGAGAACGTGGGCTTGGAGCTTCAGATAGTCAGTGTTCAAAACCACTCAGATCTGAACCATCCTTCTCCCCCTTAGATCTTTCATCCATTCACCATTCTGCTCCTTTTCTCTTTCTGCAGGTGTATTTCAAACAAACTCCTATAACTTTGTTCCCCTTTGAAATACCATATAACCATTTGTTGATATCCCTCCCCATCTTCCCTTTTGCCACCCATGGAGAGCCAGTAGCTCCCTCTCCTCTCTGCATTAATGCTGAACCAGTTTCCCCAGCTCACGTGTTGGTAATGCGCCTTTCTGAATGGTGTTGAAAACTAGGTCCTTCCCATTTGTCATTGTTAGATCTCCATAGCACTTTCTCCCTGTGTAACAGCTCTAACCTGGGTGTATAGACTGAATCCTGAATGGCTGATGGCCAAAAATTCTAGGTAATTTCAGTGGGACTTGATACTCTTCATTTCTGGTCATAACTTGATCATATAATTTGGCTGTGTACTCTTAAAGAGCTGCTGTGGCTGGTGGAGTCATTCTTATATCCATAACAGTTTGTAAAGCACTTAAGGGTACCTTTGGATGAAAAGCACTAAATAAATGTTCAGCAAGATGATGTTATTTATCCATGTAATCACCTGTCACTTCCACCCAATTTTTGTTCCTCCCTGTCCCATCCAATCGGCCATATTATATGCTCATGCATATGGTCATGCACTCATCAATCCACCTTTATCCATATGCAGAGACACTCAAGTGTTATGAGAGCTACAAGGAAAGACAGATGCATGCATCTAATCCTTCCCTGCTCATCTGTCCTCATCCAGCTCGTACAGACACATAGCAACATTTTTTTAAGCACTTAAGTGACTTAGGATCCTAAGTTTCATTTCTGAGAGAGGCTTAGGAGTTTAAATGCCCCTGAAAGTCAGCGAGATGTGTTCTCCAGATTACAATTCCTTAGGTCCCTAAGTGGTATATTTTCAAAGTGCTCTCTTTATCTAAAGATTCAGATAGGCACCTTGTAGATTATCAAAACTGTTTAAGATAGGCACATAAATCCAAATGATTTTAATGTAGCCTACCTTGAAAATTTTAAGACCCCTCTGGGCACTTATCTTTCAAAGGCATCTAAATCCTTCTGAAAAATTGGTACCAAGAGCTTCTAAGATCCTTTAAAAAAAAAGCTCTTAAGTTACTCGCCCATAGCCAAACATCAGAAAAGTGACTGCTGCCTTAGGTAAATCCACATTTAATGATGCAGTTTACAGAAAAGTTTACTGTGGCATCTGCTTTAATTAATGAAATACAGCATTTGGTGATCTCATGATCCTCTAAGGACATGGCGTGAGAATGTCCTGTAACAGATCTGTGCGGGTCCTGCCCAGGTTTGCTGAGCAATTCTGGCTCTCCCTTGTTCTCAGCAGGACCTTCCCCTGTGCCTCTGGGACAAGCCAGCCAGCAGCTCTGGGGAGAGCTCTGCTTGCTAACATCTGGGTGCCGAGTCCCTGGGTGATGGGATGAGGATTGTGGTGAGGATGAGATGCCTGTGCTGTCTACAGTCCTCAACAGAAAGTTATATACAACCCTGTTTGTTGTAATCATTGAAAGATTTCATCATGAAGAGGCAGAAGAGCATTCACCTGTCAGAATCCCCTTGTTGGCAGTATTTTTAGGTAGGATCCTGACTAGTTGTGGTTGAGGAGAAGGTTTGTGGAGAGGGCTTGGTGGC
>NW_010320792.1:31683-35473 GCF_000700745.2 Antrostomus carolinensis | reverse complement strand
CAGCAGGCAGTTACTGGTGCTGGTTCTGGTGTCCCACCACTTATATATAGGATTCTGCAGAAAAATCCCATAAACCAAACAAGCTTTCCAGGAAAGGAAATGAAGCAGAAAATCCTGCCCCTCTTATAAATTATGTCCAAGTAGGCTGAGCTGGCAAGAACACCTTCAAGGGTGAAGTTCTTTCCACTTTATGACTAGGAGTTCCCAAGAGATCATCTTCTTTCTTCTTATTTTTTTTTTTTCTGTTGAAGTTTTATTTTGTTTGGTTTTTGGTTTTTTGGGTTTTTTTTCACCGGGGTGGAGGGCAGATACTGTGTGCATGATTTGGCTGGTAGGGGCAAGAATCTGTCAGCAGAAAAAGGGCCGTCAGCAAGAGAAAGTGAGCTGCAAATTGTCCATTTCTAAACTGCTTGTTCATCTGACACTTGCAAACTCAGAAGCCACCTGTTCAGCCATCAGTCACCAATTGAAAATTAAGCTTTCCTTAAACCAAGATTCTGACATATACAGAAAACTAAAAAGAGAAAAAAGAGAGGAGAAAAGGAAATTCTTTTGAATTTCCTCTACTGTGAAATGAGAATGGAAACTAAAGCTAAAACCCAAGGGAAGGTTTTTATTTCCCCTTCTCTCCAAACTGTAATAATATTATAAGTGCTTTTTTCAAACACAAACAAACAATCAAAAAATCCAACACCTTTCACACAACGTTTTTGCAGAAATCCCAAAGTGTTTCTGAAGACAGAAGTTACCACCTTCTCCCCCCCGCCCCCCAATAGGGGCAGATTTTTGGGGTGTGACTGACTCCTTACTGAAAGAACACTCTGCGTGTTAACAAGTGGTGTAGCTCTTTGAAGTTGCGAAACTAAAGAGTGGATTAGCTGTGATAGCAAGTGCAGAGTAGGCTTTCCCCTTTCCATGCAAGGTCAAATTAAGACTGGACCAGCCAGCGACCCAAAAGTAGACCATACTAAGCAGCTGATTATTTTTTGCCCTCTTCGGGTGCAATGCATTCGCCTCTCTGAAGGAGAATTTCAGGGTAGCAGCCAGCAGGGTAGACTCTTACGTGCGAGGTTTTTCTGGCTGACCACAGAGCACATAGCCAATGCGCCTGATCAAATAGCTTGTTAATTTCATCATTTCAGACTTTTATGGTTTTTCCAGTTGCTGCTGCTTTTATAAACAAGCATTTCGGTGACCTTCCCCTCCGGACATCAGCGCATTCAGCTCTGCAAGAATCCCAAGCTCTGAAAGTTTATAAATAAGCCTTCTATCAAGTTCCACAACAGGTGTGACCTCCCCCCCTGTCCTAAAACTGAACAGTTTCAACAAGCAAATAAAGACTGCACAGTCCTGTCTTAAAGGGGAAGCACCCTAGAAAGTACTCTATAGGCCCTGATACTCTCAATGGAAGGCCTAACCCATCTGTAAGAAGGGATCATGTGGCCACAGTCTGGAGACCCCTGTCCCTTTTAGGTGGCCCTTTAAGTGAGGGTGAGGGACACAGAGTGGAACGGTGCTCACCATGACCTACATCAGCATGACATTCCCAGGTTGTGCCATGCACTGACCCCAGAATTGATTCTGGTAGGTGCTGAGCGCTGTGTCTGCCTGGCTGAGACAGGAGATTTCTAGGAGACTATTATCATTAGTGGAAGATGCACAACCAGAATGTCTTCACTTTCGATGGGGTTCCTGCCAGTACGTCAATGGCACGTTGGCAACACAGAGTAGAGGAGGAAGCAAGAGGTTCTGTTGTGAGCTGCAAAATGGACAGTCTCATACTTGTCTAGATTTGCTTAAAATGAGACTGTTCTCCTAATTTCTGGTACTGCATGTGTTATGTCTCCTCCTCCTTTTCCACTTTCTTCAAAATGTTAGCAGGCAACCAGGGTCCTGAGGAGGGGAAAGTGGAATCTGAGATTGCAGTTTCTTTCTGTGGGTGAGCCCGCAAAAGCTGAGATTGAGACAACGCTGAGGCTTCCATCTTTGTACGAGGGTCCTCCCGGCACGCTTTCCCTCCCTTTAGCTGCGACGTAATCTGAGCAGAAATTGTGAAATAGAGTCGAGATGAATTCACCTATAGGAAATAGTATTTCTCTCTCTCTGTTCTATGAAACTATATGATGTTCTCTGAAACTTACATGTGTAAGTTTGAAAGGAAACCAAATGAATTATCTAAGTGGGCTTCTTGGTATAGATTATTATATCATATAAAATAGCAGTATGTGTTCAGTGAAAAAATGCTGTGAAGTAACGAGACAGCAGGACAGACATGGGGGCATTTCTCCTCCAATGTAATCAGTGATAACCAGGTCTCAGTATCATTGTGGAAGATATTGACTATAACTATTGAGACAGGGAAATACTCATATAATTAGTACAGCTGAGGAAGCCACGATAACAAATGAGACAGGAAGACCAGGAAGAACCAATATGCTCAGTATTGTGAAAGGAATCAGTACAGTCAGGGAGACAGGGAATACCTGGTGCAATCAGTATGTGCTACAGGGCTTTGAAGCTAGTGTGATGGTGTACTAGGGGACAAACAGACTAATTCCACAACCAAGAAGTTTAATATGGTCAACAGATATGAGGAACCCAATGTGATCAATTGGAAAAGGGATTGAATGTTATCAGTGGGTGTGGAGACAATTATAATGGTATAATCAATGGGAGATCAGGTCTTTTGGCTTCCAAGCCTCATGCTGACCATTCTTGACACTGAAAATTGCTTTAAAGAGTATTTGTTATTGCATATATAGCACATGGTTTGCAAAAGTGTGAGCACAGTGCTGTGATGTAGAAACAGTGTCAGGTTGCTCCACCGTGGTGAACGGTGCTTGTCTGTGTAGTCAGGTAGGTGGGTGAGTGGAGCATGCGCAGGTGCTAAAATGAGTGAGTTTTATCAGATGTGGGGAGTCGGTGGTGCTGCAGGTCTCATGCTGCAGTCATTTTTCTGCAGCATTATGGAAGGATTTGGTTCTAAGAACATCCTAAGTACCCTGCGGAGAACAATAAGAGCAGCCATTTGGCTCATGGTGAGCCTCGTCCCTTCTAATGCACTTGTAGTCCCCCAGGGCCACCTCTAATTACTGCTCAAACACAATAGTTGCAACGATGCATCATGCCAAAACCATCCAGAATAAGCCTCACACAGTGGGATTTGTTGTCAGTCTTGCCTTTTTCTTTTTTTTGTGCAGTACTGTTAAGAAAAGTTTTTAACCTCCATCCCTATTCAGGGACCTGCAGCATCTGCATCTAGCGGGCATCTGTCAAATCCCCAGGAGATCGTAAAGAGAAGGTTAGTTTTGAGCTCCATGAGGATCCCTGGGTACTTTCTACTTTGGTGAAGAGAAAGTTCCTTCCTAAGAAGTCTCTGCACACAGAGGCTTTTGGTGTGGACAGATTTTGCTCTCAAAGTCCAGTCCTCCCCTTCAACTAAAGTCAGCCTCTGGACTGAAGTTATCTCTAAGGGCACTGAATACCCTTTAACAGGAAGGGACAAGCTATCTCCAGGGATAGTGTCTTTGAGAAGCCATCTAACACACAAATATAAGCTCACATTTAAAAGAAAACCAACGTTTCTGTTCACTGCTACAAGAGCTGACCTTAATCTTTGCTCTATCTGCACTCTGACACTATAAGCCCTGGTTGTCATCCCCCCAGTGTAGTTTTACCTTCAAAAGTTATCATCATTCCTCAGGGATTAGGGTGTGGCCACTTACAGCAAACAAAAATAATGTCAAGCTTGCATATAGGTATATGGCTATAAGTGCCCACATGACTGCCT
>NW_010320792.1:24481-31667 GCF_000700745.2 Antrostomus carolinensis | reverse complement strand
AATGCATAGCTATACATTATGTGTACATATATAGGAGGTTAAATGGATGTATACATACTCAGCCTGTGGTAGTTCAGTTTCAAACATAATACACACCCTGGAGGGAGGAGTCTCGCTGGTTAAGATACTCTTTAATGAACTGGTGGAGTTCTGTAAGCACAGGGAGGTCCTGCACTGCCCCACAGGCAGTCCACAACAGGATTACATCAGCAATGGCTCCATATGGGACTGGAACCTTTCCAGAGGAACTCGTGAAAGTTTCTATCCATTCTCCAGCACAGATGGCAACTCAAAACCAGAGTCCAATGCAAGAGCTTCCAAATGTAAGAAAGCTTAAAATCTGGGTCCCCATGTCTTAAGTCCCCCATGACTTAAACCTTACACAGTTACACCCGAGGCTAAAGTCAACTCACAGTTACTGATCCAGACAAATTTGCTGACTGCTGTACCATAACGCATTGACCAGTGTTCTGCAGCAGCCTGAAGGAAATGCATGTAACTTCCATTTATGTGAAGTCCAAGGGCTCGTGAGAGTGAGGGATTTCTCACATTGGGGTTTCAAGTCCTATCTGTAGTGCTGTGGGGAGCTTCATGTTGCATTACAGATTGAGAGAGGTGCAGGTGGATGAATGCAAATCCAGGAAATTTAAGATGTCTCTTCTCTGTTCAGTGTACTTTGCATGGTCCTCACTGGTGTGAATGGCAGTTGGAAGAGTGCAATGTGAAGAAAATACACCCACAAAACAGAAGCTCTAAAGCAGCTCTGTAATATGGCCAGAAAGCCATGAATGTCCAGGAGGTAAGCCTAGATTCAGAGCCCAGTGCCCTGAAATCTCTGGTTACTAGCAAAAGCATTTGAAAATAAATATAGCCACAAATTAAAATGATACCGTTTTTGACAAAGTAGACAGTAGTTGAAATATAATGAGGCACTGTAGAAAAATGCCCCTCCACCAAGCGAGCACTTGCTGGGCGGATTAGCCAGCATTCCTTCTCCTCCATTGAGTGGTGTCACAAGCTAATAAATATTTCAGAATTGGCTGTATTCAATCCAGCCCTTGTCCCGGTTGACGTCTGTTCTCTCAGTTTTCAGAAGGAGACAGGTGCAGAAGGATGAAAAGGGATTTAATTACTAAACATCCCCTACTCCCAGAATCCAAACACATGCTGTACTGTACATATACACCACACCTACTGTACCCACAAGCACATATAATACTCATGCACACAGAGTCACACCTACTACACTCTGTGACATGCACTTACTGAATCCACATTGCACACAGACTGTGTGTTGGAAGTAGAGGATTCACATTGCCTGGCACCAATGTGTTTTGGCCATTGGACATGGAAGGTACATGTACAGGCTGAAGTTTTAGCACATATTCCTCCTCTAAAGCCACACACCCAGTTACAGAAATGCAAAAAAAGACAGAACTGGCTTGTTTATCCCCTCCTTGTGGCCAATCTGTAAAAGAATAAGAATTGGCTACAGCTGCCCATCAGCAAATATAAACTCTTTTTATTTTTTCTCCTTCTTGTGCTGAATATCCTGCGTTCAGTCCCTGCCTCTTCTCGGTTCAGGTGGCTGAACAGACAGAGTCACGCTGTACAGCGCTATACTACTCTCTACAGAGGGTACGTTCCATGCTTATATACATGTGACTTATTTACTGTATTAATGGTTTCTCTTTACACACTTTGCTCTGACACAAGAATTGTACAGAGGCCCTAACCATAGCCTGGAAAACTTCTGTTCTCGGAAGGCCAGGTTTGCAGTACTTGCACCCACAACTGAGGGCACTTTCAAGAGCTCCCATTTAGACACCACACAGTAAGGTAGGGAGAAGGTGCTGCTCATTCAGTTGGTATCTGGATCACTGCTGTGGGGATGTTATCTGCTCTTCCAAAGACCTTCCTGCTGTTTGACAGGGAAGATCTAGCAGCGCTTTTCACAATAATAATAATAATAGTCTGGGAGTTGTGGGCAAATTTCAGTGTGAGAAGCTCATTCAATCTCTTTAAACTTTCCTGGCACTTTCAGCTACAAACAGGATACTCTGTTTCTTATTCCAGGCTGCGCTGGCCTAACTGTTCATGTGGGTTGTTCAGCAGCAGTTGTGCTCCACCACCGAGACAGCTGCGTGGCAGAAAGGGCAGTGGTAGGAAGCATGGCCAAGTTGGTGGAGCCTCAGTGGGGGCTTAGGAAATAACACATCTTCCTCGTTTCTGTCCCTCGCCCATTGGAAGAAGTCAGGTCATTTTCTGCCAGTTGCCTCAGTTTCATCATCTGTAAAATGAGGCTAGTAATATGAACTTCTTTTGGAAAGCGATCTGAGATTTACTGAGCTAGCAAGTACTTGTCTGGGTAGTCTATTAGAATGCTTTGAGATCTTTGAGGGACTCCTGAGTGTCTTGGTGCAATATATTGCTGGTACCAGCTACTTTAGACAGCAAAGAAAAGAAAGGAATAGAGTTGAAGAAAGGGAAAATCAGGTGCTCCTCCAGTCCTGCTCCCACTGGAATTGTACTGTTAACTCCAGTCTAAGCAGGATCAGGACCTGGAAGCTCAAGTGATAGATGGTGACAAACACCAAGAAAATCAAAAGTGATGGATGATGAAAGCAAATGGTTCTGTGTCTGGGCTAGAAGGGGTTTCCAGATAATGTATCACTTAGGTCAGATACAGAACACCATTGGCTTTAGAGCTAGGTAATTAGTGTATCAGAAAATTGGGGGAAATTATGTATGTTTTTAAGATGGGCTATTAAAGTAAGCCATGAATTATTGAGAAAGGAAACTGCTTTCTTTGTTTTAAGTTAACCTTGGAGAGCAGAGAAAGAACATGAGGATGATTTTTTTCTGAGACACATGCTCTCTGTATGTGGTTGCAATGATATTAGGTCCCCCACTGCATCTCCTACACTGCAAACACATGCTTACGTGCACGTATGTGCATTCACGCATGCACACACAGCAGAGTCTGTAAATATTCTTGCTATATGTGCAGAGTACATGTATGCATATGCATGCTTGTTATCTTATATACAAAGCTCTGTACACACTCAGAATAAAAGTAGTCAGACCTGGTATGTATCACACAAATAGTTGGAATAGTATGCTTAAATGTTGCACGTAGAATAACGTGATAAATATAGCCTGTTCCCACCGTGCTTACGCTACTTGAAATACTTCTGCAGACTCATTTATAGATACACAAATATTTTATTAAAGTAATCGTAGCTTTCATATGCATCCCCAAATTGTTATCAAAGATTCATACTATTTTTACATAAATATTTGTGCAAATTATACATACTGAGCAAAAGTCTGGTGCAAGTTCCTGTACGACCCCAGGTTCTGATCTACAGTAACTTGTGAATTCTTAGCTGACAAACTTTGCCTGTGTATCTACACGTGCTTGTGCGCTGGCTGTGTTTGCCTGTGTTCTGCTGAGGGACTATGTCCATTCAGTACAGAATTCTGTCTTTCCTATAGCAATCTGTAGAATATTTAAAAGCTGAATTGGACCTCATTCTCCATTTGGCTGGAGGGTTTTAGGAAAATTTCCTTGGAACTCCATTTCCATTACAGTCTACAGGGTTTTTCTGGAAGAGATGGACTGCTCAGTTAAAACCAGGAGTGCTAATTAAGTCGATTCCACTGTAACTCTCATGGTTGGTTGACTCGACTGTCTGCGTGACCATAAGAGTGTTAATTTGATTGCATGTATAAAGTGTGTTTGTTTCCCCAAACTGCTCTGTTTGTCTCTGATTCTTCACATACTTGTAGACAGGCTTAAGTTCTGGTGCAGAAAAACCCTTTTTGGCCTCAGTATGATTTGATGATGTATGACATCATCATGCATCAGTATGACAATGCTTTGCACAACATTGCTTATTGCCACCTCAAATTTGGCGGAATCAGAACTTAAAACTCTTCTTTTCTCCACAAGACTGCTCAGCAAAAGCACCCAAAGGAGCAGTTAATTTAAACAAGCAGATTTTCACCATTTCAGAAGTGAAATAAAATTTTCCTGTGCTCTGGGGAACATAAGTGGGACTGCAGGACCCCAAATGGGAAGCACTTTTTTTTGGGGCTTTCACTGGCATACTGCTGCTTGGAGGAGCTGGTAGAGAACCAGACACCACGAGCCCCTTGTCTTTGGGCCCTGTGGTTGGTACTGTAAAGCTCTGTAACAGCCCAGTCAAAGGTTTATATCTCTGCATCCTGGAGCACTGAGAAAATCAGATCTGTTTCTAGTTTTGCTCTTTGTACCCATCCATCCTAATTATGATCCGTATTTTATTCTGCAGCTGGGAATCTGGGTAAAATCTGTGACTGCTTTGTGCACAAAGCAAACCGCAGTGGTGATCATTCCTTCGAGGTCAGGGACCAGGACAGGCCTGTGGACTGCCCAAAGTATTTGTGTTTAAATCAGAACTCTTTAGCAAATATTTGTCCCTTTTTAATTTTTTAACATTTACCAGTCATTTTAAACCAACAGATAGTGGGATACATTAAGCTACGGTCTTCCAGTAGGGATAACATGGAAAGAACAAACACTCTGCCTTTAATTTATTTGTAAAAACACAGATTTAAAACATTGCTGTTTATTTCTTAAATGTAAATTTTCTGTGGCACAAAAGTTTTCTGTCTGTGGAACGATCTGTTTGGTTTTCTTTTTACCTCAGAAGGGATGGGATGTCTCTCCTGTTTCTGCATGGAATAGATTGACCTTTATCAGGATAGAATTTGGAAATGTTAAATTATGAAAACTTTGAGACTTTTGCAAAAATGTTCTCATGTAAAGGATGAGGCCCAGGAAGTAAGAACTAAATTGCAAGAAATAATGGGCTTAAATTGCAGTAAGAAAGATTTAGGTTAGCCATTAGGAAAAACTTTCTTACGATAAGGATAGTTAAACACTGGAATAGATTGTCTAGGAAGGTTGTACAATCTCCATCAAAGGAAGATTTTAAGGACAGGCTGGGCAAACAAGAATGCGGTAGCTATAGCTGGACCAGCATAGAAGTAAGTGGCCAGACTAAGTGACCTCTAGAGCTCCCTCTAATCCTATGTTCCTATGATATTAAGAGTCTAAGGTCTGTCATTGCTTGGGTTATAGCTAATACAGCAGTGCCTGCAGTGGGATGGATAGATGGATGGATGGATGGATGGTTGGGTGTTGAGGACAGATACGTCCTTTCTCACATTAACACGAGTCATGGTTATGGTCCATCTAAATTCCAGTGCATTGCTTAGAAAAATGTGCCCTTTAATTTCTTAATAAAACAGCTGGGTAAATTCTTCTACTTGCAGCTAAAGGGGAAAAAAAAAAAAAAAAGAACACATGAAATGAATTTTTAATACAGATTTGAGTGGGATTGCAGCAGGCGCTTCTGATCTGATAATTGCACTGGATCAGCCAGAGTCGTCATCTTTTTTCCCATCAGAAATTTTGTGTGAGAGTTTAGTGCTGGTGAAAGTTCCCAGGCTGAGGGCTTGAGAAGTCTCTGGGTGGCTGGAGAATGGGGAACCTGGACAGCAGCATGGCCAGGATGGGTGAGGTCATGGGCATCCACCAGCTGCCAATTCTCATCCCTTTGCCTCCAGTCAGTAGAAGCAAGGTGAAGGGAAATCCTCGCTGTTTATTTAGTCAGTGGCCTCTACTGAAATTACCAAAAGAGAGCACAGAGTAACACCTCCAGCGTGGAGCATCGCCAGCTAATAGGAGCTAATGCCTGACCATGAAATAGTGACTCAGATGGCTGAATCCAAAGCACCAAACAAGAAAAAAACACACGGATGTTGTTTTGAACACAGACACTTTTTTCCCTTTCTACCTCACTTTCTAAAGTGTTAAGTATTGTAGGAGCTGCCATTGGGGGAGTCACTGACTTCGCAGTGCACGTGAGTCTTTGAGAGGTTCTTCCCTCCAGGTGGAGTCTTTATGGGAACTGTTCAGAAGCTATCTTTAGCCTCTTGAGGTTAATCTATCAGTTCCCTGGGCAAACACAGGAGAGGCACACTTGCCCAGGTGGCAGTTCACAGCAGAAGCCAACCTGGCCACTGTGATTCACCCTCTGGGGCAGCCTGTTTTCTTCCTTGGCTTTGAAAGGTTAAGGGTAAAGTTCACTGGGCAGAAGCTAGCCCTTTTGAATACCCCTTGAAAAAGGGTATTGGGATAATACTTGAAATGTTCCCTTCTTTCTTTAAGACTATCCCAGGCTCATTACACCATCTTACTGTCTTTCCTAATTGACACTAGAACATGTTGGCTGGTATTGCTGTCAGTACATCCTACTAGTGAGACAGAGCTTGGATCAGCCAAAGAATGCTTTTGTTGGCTTGGCATGGCTTAAATTAGTTTCTTGAGGGAAATCAGCTATCTTGGTAAAAGCACTTTGGTTCCTGTATCACTGCGGCTACACTACAGCTTTTCGCAGTGTAGAAATACAGTTAAAAAATCATGGCCCTAATTGACATTACCATAAATAATTTCTAGCTTAGACCTGGCTCTGAGTGAATGAGGAAGTATAGCAAGAAACGCCTCTGTGTCCTGTTACCAGCTTCCCTAAGCCAAGTCTTGCCTTAAGATCCTCCCAGCTTTGCTCCTGTGGCCTCACAAGACAGACCTTGCGGGGCTGGTACAGTCGCCAGCAGTTGGGAATGCTCTGGTAATCACAGAAGGGAAATGGAGGCTGGAAACCCTGGCAGACCTGCGCTGACTTCCCCATGATTCCCAAGCACTTGGTTTTTTCCCTCAGCCTGCCAACGCTTCCAATAAGACAGTTGTGCTACGAGATGAAAGGGCAAAGATTCTTTGTGCCTCGCTCCCTGTTTCTTTCCTTCTTTTTTTCTTTCTTTCCTTTTTTTTCTGTGCCATTCTGGAGAGCCATTGGCTGCTGCCTGAGATATCCTGAGAGATGCGGCAATTAATTTTCTTTTAATCAAGGTCGGATGAAGTAAATTGGTGCGGCTCTGCAGCCCCTCATTTTCTGTTTTTGCAGTGATGCAAAACAAATATGATCAAATTATGCTCCTTCTCACCTTATTGAATTAGGAAGCGTGACTGATCCGGGAGAGCTGAGATGTTATATACTGTACCAATCCTCACCATCCCCCCTCCCTGACAAAGCCATCGGGAATCTTTTTGCAGGTTTTTTATTTCAAGTTCGGAGGG
>NW_010320792.1:12394-24453 GCF_000700745.2 Antrostomus carolinensis | reverse complement strand
CCTATTTATTTTTCTTAGTCAGTGGGGTGAAGCTGTATATTTCACCTTACAGTGATGTGTGAGTAATCACAATAATCAGGTCCATCTGGGCTCAGGAATAAAATCTGACAAGAGGACAAAGAAGTTAAAGAGCTGGCCTGCAAAGAGAAGGGCCTTTTGTCTGTTCCAACAGCAGGTCTTACCTGCGTGTCTGCCTGCTGAGAGCAGAGCTGTACGGCTGGTGGGCTTTGAGGCACTCATCTGGGAGTGCAGGCTCATGGGGGGCTCTTTCCAGCTCTGCCACTCACTTCTTCTGCAGCCTTGGGCATACTGCCTTGTCCATCCGTGCCCCAGCTACCCTGCCTGTGCAATATGGGTAATGAAGTTTGCCATGAGATTCGCAAATGAAAAGCATTACACGAGAGCTAAGCGTTATTTGCACTTTGTTAGCTCTTAAGGACTATTTTGTGTTAATTTCATTGCAGCGTGCCAGAGGAAAGAGGAAGAAAAAGAGAGAGACATGCTCACACAGAGCTGTCTCATGGAGATTTTGCTTATAGTTAGTTAGTTCATGTAATCTAAAATGAATGTTATTCTGACTGACAGCATCCGTTTGCTCTGTGTATATGGAGAAACACTACAAATGCTGTGATCAATACCACTATGGACATACAAATTGCACAATATATATAGTCCTGTAACCCATGGCCAAGAAGTCTCAGCATCCAGCAGACTCTGCCTGCTATGCTGCTGTTTATTTCAGAGGGTCTCTCTGTGTGGGTGAGGGCTGCAGGAGTAGGCTCCTGTGGTCAAAACTCATAATACCCTTGAGGGAATAAAACATGGAGATGCAGCAGGAAAAATACATAATGAGTGGGCTAATGTGTACACTGTTCTTCTCTGAAAGAAGCTCAAGGTGGTTGTGAGCTTGACCTAAAGGGATCCTTTCCAGTGTGATAATCACAGAGATGGACAGACAGAGAAGTCTCCTGGGAGGGAGCAAAGCGTGTAGTCTGTCCTCTACCCTAAGGCAAAATCAAGTGATAACTGAAATAGGAACTTTCCTTGAACGTGTTAAAGGAGCTGGCCCGAGAGAGGATAGGTCAGCAACAACAGGCTTTTAGGACCAGATCCCTCTGAACTGTGAACTAGTACTCTGCTGACAGCATGGTCATCTCTGCACAGCTCATCTCAGTTGGTTAAATAATCTTACTGTTCCCTTTTGGCTTCAGAATTTACACTTCTGTTAGGAACAGAGTACCCAGTAGAATAGTGGCTGGGATTTACAAAAAAGCAGGGCAGACTGAGAAGGGCAGTCAGTCCTAACTCTGACTGGGATGCAGCAGATAAAATCCCTATTTTGGTGAGAACTTAACGACACTAACGACCTCTGCTAGTCAGAGCTTATCCAAGCTATACCTCTTGGTGACCTTCGTAACGTGCTGAAACGTTGCTCTGGAAGTGGTTTGAGGTGAGTGGGGCAAAGCCTGCCTTCCTGACTCACCAGAGCCAGTACCTACTGCGAGTCAGCCCTGTAGAGCAACTGCAGCTGAACATCCATTTCCACAGTGGGACAGTGTGGGAGAGCTGAGCACTGCACAGGTTGGCAAAGGTGTAGGCAGTAAAATTTGGCTGTATGTAAAATACTTTCCTGGACATGCTGTGTGATAACAATAAATAGAGGTTATTTAGCTTTGGGGTTGGATTGTTGTTTTTTTTTTTCCTTTCTCTTTTGAGAGAGAGAATTGGAGAGAATGTACTTAGACTAGTTTTTAATTTATAGACTTTAGGTGACCCTTTTCACCCTGACCCTTTTCCCCATCAGGTCAGTCTTGTTCAGATTGTACTGCTCATTCTGCTTAATCAGAGCACAAAACCAACTCCAGACCAAGCTGATAAAAAGAAAGGGAATTTTACAACATCTTTGTCTATTCATTAGATTTTGTGTTTAAGCACAAAACATGATCTGGTTTTCTGTCCATCTGAAATGTTTTGTGCTGCAGCCCATCAGTGTTGAATCTTAAACAGACTGGCAATCACAAGTGCTGTGCAGGGTCATGTGAAGGCTTGTTCCCTACCACAGGTACAGAGAACTTCGCTTGCTCTGGGGTTGTGTTGCATTGGGTGAGAGCAGATCTGGGACGATGAGTACAATGAATGTCATCCTAGTTACAGGAGAACTGCTCAACCTCACCTCCTTAACAGGGAGAAAGAGAAAAGAGGTAAAAAAAAAGAATTCATATTGGGGGGGAAAAAAACCCACAAAAACCAACCCCAAAACAAAACCAAGAAAATCCTCATCCTGGCAGGCTTAAGGAGAGGGCAAAGAAACACAGGAGAGAGAAAACAGGACACAAAGACAATACTAGGGAAATTTTCTTTTCCCCATTCTTCATTTTTAACCACCCTTCTCTCCTTGTTCATTAATCCTGCAATCTTTTTTTCCCTTCTTTGAGACACTTCTCTGAGGTGCGTGGCTCATGACTGCAGTCAGTGTTAATCGAAACTCTTCCCAGCAGGAGGAGGGGAAGACTTGAAGCTCTCTTTGGTCTTTATAAAAACTCTGTTCCTTCAAAGGCTGTGGGTACAAAAAGGCTTTTGAAGCAAACTGTGTGCACCAAATTACAGACTAGGACCCTGGCTGTAATTAACGACAATGCTGAGGGAAGGAGATACTTCTCGTTATATTGTCCAAGTTTAGGATGGGTCCAGCAGGGCATAAACAGAAACAAGCCCTGCAGAGGAGTCTCCTGTGCTAGTAGAGACTGGAAGAGCTCACTGAGAGATTGGACAAACGGGATTCACTCTCCTCCTGTCTCTAGCCCTCCTGAGCTGCTATATGCCTTAAGACACAGAATATCTCCTTTATGTCTTTTCTGCATGTATCACTCCACCGTATCAGTTGCTAACATCCATCAATGACCCAGATATCTACTGACCTACTGATATAAGCCGCTGCAATTTCCTCCTGCAGTGCTCACTGTAGCTCTACTCTCATTACCTCCATGTCCTCTGTCTTTCATAGTTTCAAATAATTTTCTTTCTCTCTTACATTTTTCCCCTGGTCCCTATTTTTTTATCTCCTCCCTGTAGCAGATAGATCCAGTTCCTTCGGGTGGGAACACAACTCACAATGCATGAACCCACCAGCTCAGCAGATTTTACTTGGTACTGTTTTGGCATCCGATCCTACCCATATTTCTGTGAATCATTGTGCCATTCGTGATCAGAGCTCCAAATGAAACTCACCAGGGATTTTTATTACTCCATGAACAGTGAAGTAGTAGTCCAAACTACCAATCACTGGAGCTGGCAGGATGGGGCTCCCGGGGGAGCGCAGGGCAGCACAGCTTTAATTGTCCTTTTTTTTTTCCCCTTTCCCTGACAGTAGGAAAGGAACTCCAACCGCCTTACAACTTTCCCATCCTATATTTTCTTCCAAACCTTCAGATCATATAATTTCCATTTCCTGTGAAAAGCATTCTTAAGTTGGAATAATGCTGCCTTTGTGGCTGAAAATAGTTGCTGAATTGCTTGCTGAGAGTCTGATTGTTACAAATCATTAATAACATCCTCCATTTGGATTAGCCAGTAAGAACACCTCATTGTTGTTATCCCTAGATCTCAAAGCTTTGTGTGAAGCAGGTCAGGATCATTATTTTCATTTCACAATGATTATTATTTTCACAGAGGCACTAAGAAGTGGCTCTAGGGGCAGAGCCAAGCATAGAGTCCAGGTCGCTAGAGCCTTATTTCTTGGGACTGCACCCCTCATCACAAAAGATGGCAAAAACCCTTCTAGACCTGGATTTTACCAGGAGTTAGATGCTGACATAGCAGTGGGTATCAGTGAAGGTTTGATACAAGGAACAACAAAGAAATGCTGGTTTAGGCAAGCCCACACTGGTGGAGATGCCACAAGGAGCTCTGGTCTGTAGAAAGCTTGTAGCTACTGCAGGCTGAGGCTCAGCCTCTTCCAGATGAGAAATGCAATAAGGAGGGATGTCATGACAGGAAGCAAAGATCTACTCCGTGCCAGCTCTGAGTCTTGGTGAAGAGCACACAGCTCACATCTCACATCTCTGCTGGGGTCAAAGCAGTGGCTTTCAGGGTTATGGTGGAGCTCTGCTGCTCTGCACAGGGAGGTGAAATAACTGTCCATAGGAAGGATTCCCAAAGAGAAAATTAAAGAGTTAATGAAATGTCTTACTGCTCTGGTGAACACCAGAGCTTAACCTGACCCTTCTTGTTTTGTTCCATCGTTTGTGTGACTGGGATAAGTAGGTTGTGGGAGAGAGGAGAGCTGGGAAGTACTGGATTCCCCCTCCACATTTCTAGCAGTGAGACTGCAGCTCTGTTCGGTGGTGATGGCAGGGGAACCTCCATCTGGTTGAGTGCTGTGTCAGGAGCTACTTTCAGGAAAAAGAAGCCAGTGTGGAGAGCTGGGATAGGATGTTCTTGGAAGCAGCTGAGGGAGAGGCACAGGAAAAGGTACTGCTTTTGGGGTGGCTTTCATCACATCAGGGAAGCCTCCACTGTTCTCACAGCCCTCTGGCTGGTGAGTTCCACAACCAGCATCTCTGGGTTAGGAGATGGAGAGAGTGGTCTGATGCTGCTGCTGTGCTGTGGGTCCAGCTTCCCCTCCCGAGAGGAATGCCCTTCACTCTGCACACAGGATTTTCTGTCGTCCCATTGAGAGTGGGCTCTGTGCCACTTTATACTTTGGAGGATCATTAGCAGAAATCATTAGCTATAATACAACCTCCCCCATAAATCTCCCCTGCACCTGGATCATTTGTCCATGCCTAATTTCCATCTCCCTAATTTTATGATTTGTCCCTCATTTGATGAGAGTTCCTTCCATTAATTGTATAGTAAGTGCTTCCAGATAAAGGGCTGAGGAGTTGACCCCGTCTTGGAAAGACACGGTTTGGGCTTTTTTCCTGAAGGAGAGAGTCCCTCTGAAATATTCTTGTTTCCCTTTCAGAGGGCATCACTCCAAATCTTAAAGGCACCACAGCAGCTTCCCATAGGGAAAATGCCTCTTTCAGATAAATCCTGTTCGCTGGAGGCGCTGCAAGGCAGATGAAAGCAGCAAAGCTCTAGTCCAAGGTGTCCTCTGCCAGAGTTAGAAAAGTCTTGTAGGCATTATCTATACAATTCAATTCAGACCAAGGAATAAACCTCTGCTTTTTCCCCCCCTGGACCCCTCCTAATTATCATACTCTGCTGCCCAAAAGCAATTCTGTATCCTCCCACAAAAATCTCCTCTGCTGAACTATTTCATGTTCTATTAGGCTGCGACAGAGATCCTTAGCCTGGGTGATAATGGGCAGGGAGGGAACTGGTCAAGTTGGTGGAAGAACAGACTTAGCCGAGTCCTGCAGAGCTTTTTCCAGCTTTTCTGCAGACCTTCTGGGTGGTCCAGGATAAGGCAGCTCTTTCTCAGTGCCTCTGTTGCCATCTAAATAAGATGGTGATACTAGCAGTAGGGTGCCATGAGAGTTTAATTAATTAATTTGCAAACGCTGTGAGATCCTCTGATGAAATTCACTGCATCAGCACAAAGTCATATTTAATCTGTATTACATACAGAGATCCCAATAGCAGGAGCATCCCAAATGCACAGGAAAACTGAACCAAAAAGAGGCGCAGCCAAACTTTCCGAGCATCTCACTGAGTATTTATGTCTCTGTCAAACGGGAAAATTTTTCCAAATCCAAGCATTTGTCCTTGAACTTCTCACTATGCACGAGTGTGAGGCAGCTGAAGTGGCTCACACTGGGACAAACACAACCCACTGGAGCACTCTCGGAGCTCAATTTGACACAGTGGATCTACTCTACGATGCTGATTCTGTTTTCTTTCTCCCAGCCTAAATCTCCCCCATCTTTTCTCATACCTGTCCCATATTTGACATGGATGTTAGAAAATCCACTGAGATAAAGCTTGATCCAAAACTCAGAGAGTGGAAAAGCTTCCCTCTAACCACGAAAGCTGTAAATGGTGCCAGAGGCAAAGCTGTTGGATTCTCAGCACCTCTCTCACTGACTGTTTAACTGTTGATTTAGTCTTGAGGGGCTGCCTGTGACATTCTTGCCCTGGTGCTCTTTTCTCCTGAGTTTCTGTCCACTGCAGGGGTAGTACAAATTCAGAAGAAGGGCGTAGGAGAGGAGGGAGGTGCAGTGCTAGAAGCAGCTTGCACATTTTACAGGTAACATTATCTTTTATTGGCATCCTAAAAAGAATGTCAGGCACTAGAATGGATTTTTTTTTAAATTTCTGCTTCACTGCCATTCCACTGCAAGATTTTTATCACTTCCATGATGCCAGCAGAGGCAGGCAGTGCTCAATGACACAACTGGCCATTCACAAGATTTCTGGAGACCTTTTGTCACATCCTCTGGAGCAAACTGTGAAGGTCTCAACAGCATTTCTGTTCTAAAGCTGGAAAATACTCTGAGAAGGAGCAAGGCACAGGCTTTTCCAGCTGACTCTCCAGCTGAAAGGGGCTCTCTGCTAGTCAGCCAGACCTACTGAGAGACATCTTCCCATTGTTCTACAAGTTGAAACAACCTTTATAGTAGTTAGCCAAGACAGATATTTCTAGCAGTCATGGAGTGTTCTTGCTCTTTCTGAAAGTCAATGAAGACATTTCTATTGATATCTAGGCCAACAGGAACATTTTCACTGGCCAGGCATTACTTTCTGTCCCAAAGAGCTTCTCAGGGTCCAGGCAACTCTTGTCATTGATGTATTTCATGTGACAGTTGACATTGCTTCTCAAAGTTTATGCTAAGATAAGACCTTTCAGACCAGCTGCAGAAACTCTGGTACCAGTAGCCTGGCCTTGCAGTCTGTTTTCTCTTGCCTTCCAACCTCCTGATTTTCCTCACTGCTTCCCTTGCAGTGGGCAATAAAAATACAAAACATATGATCACTCTCTCTGCCAAACCCATTGAAGAGCTGCAGCACTGTCATCTCAGCTCTCCAGGACAGCAAGTGCAGTTCAAAACCTGACACTTCAGAGTCCCTGTAGATTTGCAGAGCCCTGTGTGACAGAGCAGGACCACTTCAGTGGCTCTCACTGCAGTGGCTGCCACCCCAGCCCCAAGCCAGCCTGTTCTGTGAGCACTCCAGAAGTAGATTGTTATTCAGTGACTCCTCAGAGCCCTGGCAGCAGCTGCAGGGAGCCAGCAGCTGAGGTTTCTGGGTGTGTATGGAGGCAGGTGGAACTGGGCTGTGTGTTTTCATCTCGAGTTCTGCAGTTGCTGTCTGACCCTGCAAAGGCCTTTGCTCTCTTCTCGCAGGAGACAGCAGAAACAAGCAGTTGAGCACCTGATCCTGCCCTGTGTTCTCTCTGCCTTGCAACCTCCCCTTTTGCATGGAGCCACGCAATAAATGCTGTTGTGTCCCCTGTGACAAGTGCAATGGCATGGGAAAGAAGCTTTGCCGTGGCGACAGCAGCACCTCATGCCTTCAAATTCAAGTCTGATTTTCCCCAGATATCAATAACTGCAGGTAGAGAGGCGGGCAGATAACTCTCACACTCATGAATGCCCTTTACCAGTCTTCAGACAAACCTTGAAAAGACAAGAGGTGGTGAAAGCTGGCATAACACTGCCTAGGCTTACTCCCACCTGAGAGGGATCTTAGCAGAACATCAACCCCAATGTTTCTCCTCTGTTGCAGTTCTGAGAACTGTGACCATACAATAATTTTCTTTCCTACATTTCTTTAGCCTGAATGATGCTATTTTTACTTACTGACACAAAATTTTTACTAAATGCCACCAAAATTCACAAAGCATTGACTTTTGGGACTTGTGGCAATGGGTGAAATATAGAGTAATTGTATTGATTTCATTGCATTTTCCCAGAGGATGATGCAGATCAGAGTTAAACCACAGAAAGGAAAAGTTCAGCATGGGTGTTCTCCAGTCTTTTGAAATTAAGCTGAGTAAGTTCCAAATGAGATATGCAGTGACATACCTGCTCTTGCAGTAGAAGCAAATGCAGAGCTGGCTATGGCCCTACCTTCCACCAAACTCACCCTCTATGGAAAGGATGAAATCATTGCTTTCCTTAGCAAAGAGGAAATATTATATTGTGTGTACATATATACACAATATATACAGATAATACTGTATATTATCTAATGATTGTAGCGGGCTCTAGGAAACAGGGTTTCTGAATTCCTCACCCTGCTCTGCCACTGCTTTACTGTGGGGTCTGAGGGAAAACATTTCCACATTCTTTTTCTCAGTTCACATGCTTGTGAAATAATACTGTGCTTCATATCAGATTTTATTTTTAAACATATGCCATGTCTGTGTGCCACAGTACAATTACTTTATCTGAGATAACAGGCCAGGGTAGGAAACATCCAATGTCCATCTCAGTGCTGTGAGGTGAGCTGATAGGATCTGGTTTTCTGAACTCCTGGACACCTGTACCTCACGTCAAAATCACTGTGTAGTCAGGGTGCCAAACACACGGAGAATAAAGCCACTGAGTACGTGCATCGAGCTTCTGACCTACTCATGTAGAAGGAAGTAGAGCAGCAGTCCTTGCTGTTAGCATTGCCAAGGAATTTATCTGGTCCCACCTGGGCAGAATATTCAGCTGATGTTGAAAATCGTAGAGAAAAGTGTTTATTTCAGTTGATTCTGGTAAAAAGAGGACACAGTGGGTAGCTGTACCCTCCAATTTTGAGAATTTAACTGAGTTGTTCTGCATCTCCTCCTTGGTTTTGGTATTTTCTATGATCACAAGCTAGATGTGTGGCGTAGCTGATGGAGACTGTAGGTGTACCCCCAGCACATGCCAAGTGCATAAAGGTGGCCAGACACAAAATCAGGAGAGCGTGAGAGACCAGCCATGCAGATCTGCCCCAGTGCCAGATCCAGGGTTTGATTGCAACAGCAGCAGCCTGTGAAGTTCTGCTCTGGATGCGAAGCTCTGCACAGTTAACCAATCTCCTCAGGCAGGCGTGCACCTCTCTCTGAAAGTATTGTTAGGATCTGCTGCTGATCCAGACTGCCTGGAAAGCTGGATTTGAAGGGATAGGAAACTGCAAAAGTAAGGGCTTTTATTTTTTAGGTAGTCTGATTTTTAACTATGTAAATTCACGGGCTTATATTCTGATGATCCAAACACTCTGGGTATGGAACAAACACTGGAATTCCTTTCCAAAATAAATTCCAACACACTCAGCATTGAGAGGTCTGATCTTTCTCCTGCAGTTATCACACTGCATTTGGGTATTATGCTTTGTGTGTGTGTGTGTGTGCACTTGCACATGAGAGTGCTAATCCAAGTGCAGAAAAAAGTGTGGAAACATGTGAATGTGAGCAAGTGCCTGTGCATGAGAACATGTGCAAGAGGCTTTTTGTGTGTGTGTGTGTGTGAGAGAGGGCATATGCATGTCTAGAAATTTGTGTTTATGTGGGAGTATATACGTGTGGGAACATGTGCATGTATGTAATTTTGTGCTTGTGTGGGAGTGAGGAAGGGAAAGCATGGTAAAGTTATTTGAACCTGTTTGAAGGTCGGGTCTCCCCAAGGTTATCTGCTTTTTTTCCCTCGAATCTGTAAAGTAATGGTATTCACACTCACTACTTGAGAAGTGTTTCTTTTTATAGCTCTTCCAGATGACAAATAATGCCTGTTTTTGAAGTCCTTTTTAAGTCATTGTTCCCTGGACACAGATACCATGTTTGGGTGCAGGAGGGGAACAGAGTGCAGAGCTATTTCCCCTTTCTGTCTGCAGGGAGCTTTACTGGGACTAGTGAAATTCCAGCCAGGATCATCCAAGGGGCTGCAGACTCACAGCACATGAGCTAATAGGACACCCTCTCCTTCAAGCCCCGTGACACAGTGAGAGAGAGGCAGACACTCACCGCAGTCCACTGAAAGCTCTTCAGGTCTTGGCCAGGGAAGCTGTAGAATCCAGCTGAAATCAGTGGTAGGTTTCCTGGAGTGAGCCTCCCCGAGTTGGCCCATTGGGAATAAGCCAAATTCAGAGTTGGTGAGTGGACAGGTGTCTGGATCAGAGCCACCCCTTGTTGGGGGCTGAGGTTGATTAAATTTTGCCCATCTTCAAATATTTTGGGCACTGTTGCCCCCTGTGGGCATAATGGATGTGTGGGCAGCACACACAGGGTGTTCGCCACATCCCAGAGAAGGACAACTAGTCTGCTCCCCAGCAGTCTTCCCAGCAGAGTAGTGCAGCGCTGCAGGGACTTGATACTGTTCTCTCACCATAGTGGCAACCTTTGCTTTTTTAGAACTAGCCCCTTCTTCCTGCCTTCCCTTAGTCCTAATGGTTTTGGCTGATACCTCTCTCTCTGGTAGCAGCAACAGCCAAGCAGTGCCCAGGAATTGTTCTGTGCTGTAGAAGCACAGGAGTGTGGCAGGAAACACTATTTTGTGCTTCTTTGCCTGGGGACAGACGACTGGTGTCCACCACAGAGCAGTCCTGTTCCTCACTGTTGTAGTGGGGATTTGTGCACTCGGCACCAGTGAGTTTATCCCCATCTCTGGAATCTGGCTACTGATTTACTCTCCTCCCTGGAGATGGGATAACTGAGCTTTTTCTGCTGATCAGATCCTGAGATGTGCTGGAAGCTCAGTGTTCCCAGTGGCTGTGGTAGCAATTTTCTGGAATATAAACTGAATGGGTCTCTCAGGATTTGGGCCAGTGGGAATTGCAGATACCCATAAAGGTGTTCAGCTTTATATTGGAAAAAGCTCAGGGGAAAAGGCTTGTGGGAAAAATAATGAGCACAGTGGGAAAAACAGGGAACAGAAAAGGGGCAGAAAGATTCAAGAAGTAATCCAGAAGGAGGACAAGGGGAAAGCTTGGTTGAATGGATAAAATGGTCTGTGAGCGGGAAACGATATCTGACTTAATGTATTAGTCAGACAGAAAAATTAGATGGTGTAAACTGATCCTTCCTGCAAGGGGTGCTGAACTTTTTTGGTGACTTTAGAAGGCCATGTTTACAGTAACTTCAGCTCGTGACCAGGCTATAAAGGCAGGCTCTTTGGGGCAGGGAGGAAGGAGCGTTTCATTAACACACACACCTGCCTCCATGGGCAACCTGGCCTTGCAGTTACGGGGCTTTTTTTTGTTGTAAGCTTGTACTTTGCTTTTTAACATAGAAATATAAAATATGCAGGTATATGGCTTATCAAAGATGATAACATTCACAGGTAAAGGAACATAAGTCCACTTTATAGCAATAAATTATCTTCCCCACCCTTTTGGACTGATTAGCAGCTGCGTCTCACCTAAGCTTTCTGGAGTTTTCCTTTTAATTTTTCACCTGAATTGTTTTCTCCATTTTAGCTACATTCATAGGAGGTGTTTTTATAAAAGTGCCTACAGGGATTTCTGATCATTGTTCCCACTGAGCCCCTGAAATTACACAGTCAGTTTTGAGATGCTTGCCCTAAGTGTTGATTATCACAGATTTTAATTTTAATAACGAGAGGCAAAGGCTGCTTTAGTTTGCACTAGATTTCCATTCACCTGTAGGAAGTTACCCCAGTTTGCTCTGATTTGTACATTCATTGACTAAGTGTGCTTGAAGTCTTAGAGAGACTGAGGTTTAAAATTTAGAGTTCTTCAACTAAAGACAGGATTTTAAAATGTGGGTGTGTGAACTGGCTGTATGAACTGTCCCCAGCAAGTCTGCTGGGGACAGCTTGATATGCACCATTATATAACCTGGTTTATCATGATAAACCATTGAAACTGATAAACTGTTTCAATCCTTGGAAAAGCAGTATGTCTCCAATAGCACCAAGCCAAATTTATTGGTATTAGGTTATGATTCAAGTCAAACCTCAGCTTAATAGGTTACCAGTAAAGTTGCTACAGTAATTATCAGTGCAGTTCCAGAGGAAAATTTGCCTGGTTGAACCACGTTGGCATTTATGTTGGTTCAGACAAATATATTTTACTTTACCATTGCAACTGGTCAGGATTATGGTCAGATACTGCGTCTCAGCTGGGGAGAGGGAAACATTAAGCTGTAATAATTCATCCACTTGAGAGAATTTGTACATACCCTT
>NW_010320792.1:0-12372 GCF_000700745.2 Antrostomus carolinensis | reverse complement strand
ACAAATTTTCATGACATAACTATAATATCTACTTTCTCAAGTACATGAACCAATTGTGGATGTTCAGATTACTTCATAACGGTCCCAGAAAGAAACAGTTTAATAACAGAGGATAGGTAAGCAAAACCAAAACTCATTGTTTTCCCCTAAATCCATTGAAGGGAATAGCTGTGTTTGTGAATCAAGATCCAGGACTTAGGAATGTGAGATACACCCCTGAAAGCAACTGGTTCAATAGTTGCTCAAAACTCTTTGATACTGCTTGGGACCTTTCCAGTACTTCTGGTTAAGCAAGTGCTCAGCTACTCTTCCAGTCTGTGGCTGCCATGTGTATTAGAGTTCAGTGAAATATAGAGATATCAGACACTTCCCACCTTAAATATCCTGCCTGACTTTGGCTGTATAAATGGCTCAGCCATTTTACATCAAAAGGCCAAACCCCAATTCCTTTGGTCAGGTTTTGTACAAATTCAACTTCAGCACCTTCCTTGATACCTGAATTAGAGCAAGGACTTTGGGACTGGGCCTGAGACCATTTGTGAGGTGTTTATAATAACCATTCCAGTGTGAGGAAGGAGCAAGACTTGAGCTGGGGTTACATGGGACTCTGCTTTCACCTCCTCCCAGGACTGAACACATCACATGGAGATCGTACGGAAGCAGGTCCTTGGGTGTGCTGAGTGTCCCTTCTCCATGTGAGCAGTCTCTGGTGAACACACACACAGCAGCAGCGCAGTGACCTTTGGATCTCCATAGGTGTCTCAGGCACAGCGTGTTTGTGCTGTTGGAACAGGAAGGAGAGCTCCCTGGAACCAGGGCAAAGCAGAGACAAGGAAAGCCTGCACAGATCTGAGTACCCCACGGCACTGAGGTGGCTGCTCTCTCTGAATGGCAATTCCCAGTGGAGCTGGGACTGCTTCCATGGAGCTGGTTGGGTTTTCTCCCCAAGCTGACAAATGACCTGTACCTCCAAATGCCCGAGCCTGGGATCTCTGCTAGCTCCTTTCCTGCGGTTTTCAGATGGAAATCGAACCTTTAATCCAACAGAGCTGGATTCCACTGGCAGATCTGTGGCAGAAATGTGTGGCAAAGTCACAAGTCTGGGTCTGGGAACTGAGAGTGGGAGGGTGGGACATGAGTTTTTACGAAGGATCATTTTCTGAAGGTGAGGAGACTCTGCTGGTATTGGTATCATACTAGAGGACAAATGTTCCTTCCCTTTGATCTGTAGCCTGTTTCACCCTGTAGGATTTTCACAAGAGGATTTATCAGCCTGTACGTTTGTTAAGTTGAAGCCGGAAAGGGAAAATAGTCCCTTCAGTCTTTGCTAGTGGAAATTGCTCTGTATGGAAACCCAGAACACAATGAGAAATAAATAAATTGAAACCCAGAGCTGAGAAATAAACAATCCCTGTGGGAATAGTGTGATCACAAGAAAATAAGAACAATAAATTGCCCTTCTCTGAGGTTTCAGGGCTCTTAAAAAACATCAAATAAGTCTCATAGCTCCTTCTGAATGCGGTGGTGATCTTTTCCCCCATTTTACAGATGAGGATGCTGAGGTGCAGAGTGGCAAAACAGTAGAAGTACCAGTGGCAGTATTTAGTGTATATGTGCACTGCACGGCACAGTGCCTTTTAGAGATACCTGAGCTAGCTTGATATCAGAAGAGTATAGCTCTATTAGCACAGTGATCTGGCTGGGATAATTTTCCACTGCTTGCTGTACTTATTCAGCAGTAGCTTGGGTATCTTGAACCAGCATTGTGCTGGGCAGTGTCGTCATACCTTGTAATCTGATTCATATATTCCTAGGACCAGTGTGATTTTCTGTCTGACCTCTTTTATATCATGGGCTGAAGAACTGCCCCAACCTCTGTTCTTGACACTGGTGAGCATGTAGCAGAAAGCAGCCATGCCTTGGTTTTAGCAAAGGAATCCAGGTGGGACTTAGCAGCATTTCCCATCTCTTTGATTTTAGGTTCTAGGTTCATTTTTCTGGGCAAAACATTCCAGACTCATCCTCTAATCTAGCTTCTGACTGATGCTTTTTGGCTTTACCATGCTACCTAAAATCAAACGTGGTCTGTTTTTCATGAGTGTTAAGAATATGAGAAAAATCTTCTGAAGAAGAGAGAAGTGAGAGGCCATCAGCTGAAGGCAGAGGGCGGGGTGTTTCCTCTTGTTCCTTGGGACTGGCCTCTGGGGGTCACTGTCACTGCAGAGAAATGGGTCGGGTCGTGCATTAACCAGGCAGCAAGGAAAGCAGAACTTTAAAGGTAACTTTTCCAAAGGGCAGTCCTGGTCTGGACTGGACTGTTCAACTGATTCTTTGTGTGCACGAAGGTCACCATCCTCAACCAGGTTATAAACTGAATCTTTTTCTTTCTGAAGTGCAGATTTCTACTGTTGAGGCAAGCAAGTCTCTCCCGTGGTTGCAGAAGGCGGCTGTAAGCTTCTTAGAGGGCAGTGGTTTATAAACAAAATAGCCATAAATACATCAGCCAATGGATTAGTAACTTGTGTGTGTGGGTGTAGTACGTGTGCATACATATACATATAGACATGCATATACACGCAGTTCTTTCTCTGCCAAGCTTATGCTAAGTGGCATCATTGAAATAAACTGCCAGAAGTGTTAAGATCTTTGGGTGAAAGTGTATATGTTTGAAAATGTAGCAATAACAATATTTCCTTTGAACAGACCACTGTGCAAAGATATAATTCCATTGCAGAGGCTCACCAAAGAGTGGCTTGAATCAATCTGTGTGCTAAATCTGGTGAAACAAGTCTACAAAACAGAATTTGTTGGTGAACTGGTGGTAATTACATTGCAACTGAAGGTTGCTTGCAGACTTGAGGCTAAACTGAAAAATCTGAAGCATATTAATTATAATTACCTGCTGCAAAGCCCCTTTTACGATGAGTTGGTTTCACACTGGCTCTGGAAAGGGAGGAGGAGGTAAATTTGGAGACACAGAGGGATAAAGTGTATTGACTAAGAATCAGCATTTTAGGCTCCCTCATGACTTGGGAGCGGTGGCTTCCATTTTTGAACACAGATTACAGAGAAATGCTGTTCTCAAAGAAGAATCTTACAGATTTCAAAGGGAGAGGGTGATCCTGTGTGTGCTAGGGAAGAGAAGCATGCAAAGATGTAATGCAGAGATACAGTATTTTAAAAGAGAAGAGTAGTGAACATCTGTGGGCTTGATCCAAATGTCTACTGAAGCTGATTAGACTCCTTCCCCAGACTTCAATGGGATCAGGCCCTTTAGTAACACAGATATATATTTAAAATTATTTAAGAAAGTTAAGATGATAGAGAGATTGTCAACTTCCAGCAGTGGTGGTTAGATAGTGTAACACCATCCTCCTAGGAGATGCTACATCAAGATGATCAGGGAATTATGTGCATAAAATAAATCCTCAGGCTTCAAGATAAGAACACGCTGCAGTTTCTTGCCATACGGTTCAGACTAAAATTTCTTGCTAGCCCAGCTCAGATTCTCTTCCTTCTCCTTGCTGATACGCTCCAGCTGAGCTCAGCTATTCCTGGGCTGGTTCTAAGCATATTAAGAGAAATGTATGTCAGAGCCCACTGTAGTTTATTTTCAGTAATCTGAGCTACACGGGCAACCCCTTGTGCTGCTGTTACACTCTTCATGGGGTCTCTGTCAGCGCCTCAGGTCTGCCCACGTGCAGTCGAGAGGGACCTCAGTCTGCTCCCTGGGGGGGAATTTTGCCAAAACTTAGCCTCAACCTAACCGTGCTCCCACTGGAGTCAGTCAGAGCTTTGCTGTGTGGGAGATTTAATGTTGACTTCAGCCGGGAGCAGAACACTGGAAAAATCTCACAGGAAATAGCTGATTAGAGAAAAGTAGCAGTTTAGGCCAAAGTGAAGAGGACCCTTCTCATTCAGTGAGGAGAGATGATTTTGATCAATTTTTGCAGTGGCCAGTGCGATGTGTCTCTATTTTACATGAGTGAGGAAGAATGAGGCGAGGGCGGGGGTGCGGGAAGAGAAAGAGAAAGCAGTTAATTTGACTGAATAAAGATAAAAGAATGCAAGCGCCACCGAGTTTGCTGTTTATCTGGACATTGTGTAATGTTGCGGAATCAGATGTGGCACTCTGGCTTCTGCACAGAAATGCCCAGGGAGAAATCCAGCCTTACTGCTAGCAATAATGAGAGTTTTTTAGAGGACACTTCCTGATCTCCTCTCCACAAGGTATCCACTTTGAAAGCAAATTTGTGGCACTCTGGGCTTTTTAAAGAAGAGGAATTGTCCTTTGACCTGAGGAGTGAATTTTTGTTTTCACCCCACTGCAGGGCAAAAAAGGGCAGGGGAATGCCTGGGTGGCTGAACACGGAGCCTGTCCCCACAGGCAAGAGTAAGGCTATTTGGGCGAGGTGAGAGCCCAGCCAGTCCAAAAAGACATTGTGAATTCATCCAAAGTTGACCTAATCCTTTTTGGTTGGGATGGAGAACTCCAGGCATTTAATTTAGAAACAAAGGAGGGAAGGGAAGGCTGCAGAGGTTGTAAGGAAGAGCGAAGCCCTGGGATTGCAGAAGGTCTGTGAGGTCCCGCCAGGTCTGGATTGATTAGTATTCAGTATTTATAATATCTCCATAATGGTAAAACAAAAGAAAACAAGCCCAGAGAATGCATTTTTAATCATCAATCATTGCTCTTTGTTTGTCATGAATGAGCGGCGAGGGGAAATAGTCTCCCATAATCACCTCCCTTCACATCTCCTGCCACACAGGCCTTGCTGGGTGTGCTAAAAGGGAAATAAATAAACAAGCAGCAGATCTCAAAATAAATCCCAGCGACATGGGTGCTACGTGGGTTATCACACCCGCACACAGGGGTCTTGTCGGAGATATGAGGTGGGGGAAGGACATTTGAAAAGCAGGAGACAAAGACAAAGCACAGATAGGGCATTAAATGCAAGGAAACAGAAGGATCGGCGTTACAGGGGGGCAGCAGGTGAGGGAGGAAGAACCTTTTGGGGAATGATCGGTGAAATAATCAGTGAGCAAAAGAATGTCAGAACAGGGACTTCTCATGGGACGTAGGACATTGGGATGGAAAGCCTGAAAACTCACCAAAGCCAAAAGAATTGCAACCTTTTCAGTATCTTGAGGATCACATAATGTTAGGATTTCCACATGAAATAATATTTTTTTTCAAGGATAGAAAAAAAAAAGCTAGAAAAAAAATACTGAAAAGCCCATAGTTTCTATTAAGAGCCCCCAAAACCACATCTTATCAGGAACAGCACTATGCTGAACTTCTCCAATGGGATCCCTGCTTTGATCTTGCAGCAGTTCTCACAAGGCCTTTATTGTAGTCCCAAATGCCTCTTGGGAGGAAGGGAAACATTATAATTCTCCCTTAATAAGTGAGATAACAGGCTACTGGGAGGGTAAGGCCCAAATTTTCTAAAGCAGGGCTGGTGACTCCACACCCACTCGGTGCGTTTAGCTGAATGTTCTCAGAGAGATGGGAGCCCGGAGCCATCAGAACAGCCTGGAAGGAATAGACACGCTACATCTGAACCCTATTGAAAAATAATAAAAAGGTAATGACTTTGTCATTACTGGACATGGGTTTGTCTGTTGGCGAGGGGGGAGGAAGGGGAGGTTTTCTGCATTCAGGCTATAAATAATGTTTCCCATTATCCCGTGCAGTTCTCATGCATCCCTTACACAGCCCTGGGTTTGCCTCCATCTCACTTGGCCAGCCTGCGAAGCGCCCTGTGCCATCCCGTCAGGCTGGCACACACGGCTGGAAAAAAAGGAGAGGGCCAAGCAACTCCCTGTGCTCGTGCCCCAGCGCCAGCATGACCACAGGAGACACTGGGCAAGGCAGAGATAAAAAGCGACCTCCTCTTGCCCAGGACATGGGTGCAGGGTGACCACATGGGAGCAAGAGTCAGCCTGGGACACATATTGGAAGGGATCAAGTTTCAGAAAAGTCCATAGATAAATGTGCCTTGATAAAATCCTTCCGTGATACCTGAGAGATGGAGCACAGAAGGGTTATCCTCTTGTAGTTAACTCGGCTTTGCACACTTAAAACAGAGCAGCTGCTTAGGAGCAGCTCCTTAAGCCACTGAAACTTGGTGACAAAGCCTGACTTTGAAGAAGTTTAAACCATTTCTGAAAAGGCCAGACTAAAGTGATGTAACTCTGCCTTTAATCAACATCAGGGCACTCACCAGTGTTTGTGCTGTTCAGTGAAAGACGTTCAGAATTGCACATCTCTGCTTAGTAGATTGAGTTTCCTGGCGAAATGCAGATGGGAGGGACCCGAAGAACTGTTGTGACTTGGGACCTAGCTGGAAAATAGCAGCATTTAAACTAAAGGTGTGTTTTTAAGTCAATGGCCCGAAATGTAGATGCCTACGAGGATATTTTTAAAACTGCATTTATATAACTAGCTTGATATAATTAAGAACTGATTTAAGCTCAAACAAAATAACTCCCTCTTGCACCCAAATTGGAGTCTCCACACTGAGAATTGCATCTGTTGAACTAAATTAGTCAGAAAATCAGGGCAGCTTTATGCTGTAAACAGACTTAGAGCTGAGGAGGATATTCCAGTTCTGTGTCCGGCTCTGCCACTGATTCACTGTGTCCCTAGGCAAGACTCTTAAGTTTTCCATCTATAAAGTGTAATAAAACCTATGTAGGTGCCAGGTGATGTAGTGCTTAATTAATTAGTAAATTAATGTAATGAACTCTAACTTTTGAAGGTCTGTATCAGCACAAATGAATTGTTAATATAAATTTTTATTATTTATTGCTATTTAGTTGATTATTTTCTAACACGGGCAGGCTATTACAGACATACAACTTCACACTTGAATTCCAATTTTATTATTGTTGTTGCTTATTTCTTATTGTTTTCTTCTGCATTTATTTATTGCCTTTAGTAGCCTCCCCTAGGACCAAGCCCCAAAGCAGTGGATATTACCCAGACACTCAGAACAGTGAAGTCACTGGGAAATTTTGGGACAGAACTGGGGTTAAATGCCAGATATTTCTTGCTACATGCCAAATCTTTTGCTTGAACATTTATACAGATTTAAGGCAAATAAAACACATAAGGACAGATTCTAAGCCAAGTAAATTGTCTACCCTTGTTTATATCAGCCAAAAATCAGTACCAGTCTGTACACCTATAATTTGCCCCCCATGGTTTCAGTATTTTTATTATATACTTCCATACTGCTATTCATTATATATATATTTCTAAACAAAAGTTTGACATTTCAAAACACAGGGCCTGATCCTCTTCAGTATAACTAAGTCTTGCCCCACTGCTGTCAGTGTGAACAATGCCCACTCTGCTCTGGGGAGTTGGACCAGGGTACAGTGGGGATCCAATCAATCTCTTTTTTCTTCTGAAGTGTTCATATGCAAAGAAATAGTTGCCTGTGAGAAAATGGTACTTGACAAACAATGACCACATGATATTTTCTGATTACTTGTGCCACTCTTATGATAAAAAATGAAAGCAGATAGTATTATACTTGCAACTGAAAAAAATGCCTCCTCCTTCTTTGCAATTACTTTTCATTTTCCATTACAAAACTAAGTAAATCCACAAGATTTTTCTAGTGGGTGTCTGAGTGATTTCTTCTTTCTTCCGGTGAGTTGTGAAGCAGGATGAGAGGCCCTGGATAGCACTAGGGTCTATCTGGTCTGCACTAGGTTTTGGAAAGGTCACTCGTGACGCCTGATGGCCATTGGGTGCTCTAGATGAAACAGGCGACCGTTTTGGTCCAGTTTGGTGGACTGGTCAGCCTAGACCTCAGCCGCCTTCTCACTTCCCAGAGATTAAGTGTCCCTTTGAGGAATTAATGTGGCATGTAGGCCTATGGAAAGCGTGCCATCTGGTCTGAGCGGTCGGGAACAAGGCATCTAGACCTGATTCTCTATTGCCACGTGCCTCAGAGCAACAGGAACCCTTTTTGCAGTCCTTTGTCTTCCCCCCTAAGAAAAAGCGGTAGCCAGGTCACAGCAGGGTGAGCTGAGGACAGTTAGAGCCCTCCACCTGTGTTTCAGTGCTTTTGTTATTTTTAATCCAGGCCCTTCTTGTGTTGTTTCAGCATCATTTTTCTTGTGTGAGTAATTTTTTAAGGCTACGTGAAGTTTTCTCAGGCTGCACTTGCACAGTTCAGCCAGACGGAGTGTGTGCTGGGGTATGGACTGGGTGTGAACAGAATACATTAGTGTCTCGTCTGCAGTAGAGGTGTGGCCTGTGCGCTTTCCCAACAGCTGTCCTGTCATCAGTCTAAATATTCTGTTCAGTTCTGTGCTGTATGGCTTGTACCACCTCGTCATGCTCGTATCTCACTACTGCCCAGCAATGCAGGGAGGAATGTGACAGGTATTTGCTCTCTGTGTCCTTGCACCCCACAGGGAATCGCAGCATCCCTACACAAGCTGCAGCCACACCACCCCAGCGTGGAAATAAGAGGACCCTGAGGAAAAGGGGGAACCATTCACCAAGTTGGGTTTAAGGGAGAAATTTCTGGGTTTAACCAAGAGTTGCGGACAGCGGATGTAGAGGACAACCTAATAATGAGTTTGGATGTTATTATTGCTAATTGCTGAATGATAAATAGCATGAAAGGTGTCCTACAATTTCACTCCATGGAAATTTATTTGAAATATGTAGCTCAATACAAGCAATGTCTTATGGGCAGTAAGCTTGCAGCGAGCAGGATGTCCTCTCCCCAAGGGCAGCGACTAATGGTATGGATACATGCTATGGTAGCTAAAGACTGGGAATAGACAAAACCTGTTTGGAGATAGAGGAGCACGTGGAATCTGAGTTGCCAATGATTTTGTGCAGCTGAACTGTTTGTGAAATGTTCAGGCAAGCAGGAAATAGTGAAGATAGGAACCACAACTGTGTAAAGTCTGACTGGTTTTAGTAAGTGCTGGTAGAGAAAACCATCAAGGGAAAGGGAATGATAATGATGTCCAAGACTTCTTTTGGATTTTTTCCACTATTATGTTGTATACATAAAAAAGAAAAGAGCAAAACTGAGATATTTTTGTGGAAGTCTTTGGCTGAAAGGTCTTCAGTCCCAAAGTGAGAGAGGTGGTCTGGTTCAAACTGATTCCTGAGCAGTTGGCAAGGAAACCCCATGGCAAGAAGAAAACTGAGTCTGTAGTGAACAGTGCTACTGTCCAGGTACATCTCCCTCTGCTTCTGTTAGAGAAGGTTCGTTGTTGAATTTGCCAGTGCTGTTAAATCATAGCATGGATTTGTTGAGAAAGTAAATCGTGGTTTAGAGGAAATCGGAATGAAATTGGGTATGTCCAGAATTGGGAAAAGGCTCTTGAGATTGCTCCGCCGATGGCCATATTGCTCCTTTTAGACTTTCTGTGTTTCAGACCCACTTTTATGATAGATGCAGATGCCAGCACTTATGGTTTGGGGGCAGTATTGACACAAGAACACAAAGGACTTGTGAGGGTGGCGCCTTATTACAACACTAAATTAGCTGGAGAGAGATTACTGCACCACTTAAAAGGAACTCCCGCAATGGTTAAATCTATAGAACATTTTCATCCACTGTTCAACACGGAAGTCAAATTGCTTTGGGTTGATGACAGGAAGATGCTGCATAAATAGTTAAGTATGCATCATTTGCAATTTGCTAAATTATTTTCTTTCTATCTAGACCGGGCTGTGTAAGGTGTCATTAGCTCATGTTCTATCTGACGGAGGAGCCATGCGCTCTGGGGCCTTCACTGGGAGCTGGCCTGGCAAACGTCAGGTGGGCTGATGGGGCTTCACACAAGCAAACTTCAGAAAGCAGGGACTGAAAAAGGTCAAAAGACACAGGTTAAGCATGCGGAGTGGGGCTCTAAAACACATGCAGAGAGAGCTTTGGGGAAAGGTGTGGTTTGGAAGGAGGCTTGAAGCTGTTGTCAGAGGTGCGGTTTGTAGGGTGTCTGAGCCTCATGCCGCGCGCAGGGGAGCACAGGCATGAGAGCTCTTGGGCGATAAACACGACTGCCTCAAAAACACTTGACTGTCCCCAGGTTCTCCTCCTAGCTAGGACAACTCTACAGCACTTCAAAATTAGCCAACTTCCAAGCAGAAGGAAGACCTTTCAGTCTGTGTTCAGCATCCTAGATGAGAGAAATGCAAAAAAGCGAACAAGAGAAAATAATAAGAAGTAAATGCAATTAAAAGTAACGATGCAGATTTAATTAAAGGGCCCTATTCTCCCAACCCTTCATTCTTCAGGGATGCCTCATAAGCAAGAATTCGTAGCTTGGGACCTGCTCTTTTATACTTTTGTACCAGAAACTGGGACATTTACTTTCAGAAACACATGGTTTTTAACCTGGCAGTGTCTCTCCGGCGTACAACTTCAACAAGTTTGGTATTTTTATTTTCAGCAATTTCTAAATATTTGCCATGGTTATTATAACAGTCTCACACAGTCCTATTTACTTTAATTATCCCATTTTCATCCCCATTTTCCTACTTTCTTATTGTGAGCAGGTAAAAATAAATAACTACAGAATGACAAATCCCAAACAATATTCAAATAAACAAAAGCCCAGATTCTGCAAAGACACAGACACTTTAAACACTGAGTATTTCCACAGAAATATATATCTCCACTGTAAATTCAGCCTGGGTAGTAAAAGTCTGCTCTTTACAGGGATCTAAATATTTAACTCAATAGATGTACATTGCTAAACTTGTCTGTTCAAAATTCATGAGTCAGACTCCCCCCTGCTCCGCTGCTGCCAAATTACGGGATTTTCTCAAAAGCTATTAAAAATCCATTTCTTTGGAAGTTTCTTATTTGTCCTCTGGCTTCTGAGGCTTTTGGGAGCACTAGGCCAAATTTCCAAGCTTCCTTGTGTAAACACAAGTGCTAGAAACATGTCATTCCAGGAGCTGGGGATCAAAGGAGAACACCAAATATTGGAAGACTCACAATAAAAGCTCCAGAGCTGGCAGTGGTCCTGCAAACACTCATGTATGTGAGTCATTTTTACTCACATGAGTAGTCACATTGAAATCAGAGGAATTAATCTGTTATTATTAATTATTGTTATTATTTATGTGTGTGGCAATAGCATGTAGGAGCTGTGATCATGGAGCAGGGCCCCATTGTGCAAGGCACTGACAAATCCAGAGCAAAACCATGGTTTCTGCCCCAAAGACCTTACGGTGTAAGCATCGGACAAGAGGCAACAGGTGGAGACAGAGACAGACAGGGAAGCACACGGGAAGAGCGAGACGCTCCTGCGAGGGGTTCTGTGTGGGTGTGCTGACGCAGAGCTCCCAGCTCCGAGTGAGGAGAGTTATTCCAGAGTTTACAGGTTTGCATAGCTTGGGCCTAGGGCCCGATCCTGCAGGCCCTGTGGTGGAGGCAGGTACCTTCACCTGCGCCCAGTCCCACGGGCTTCATTCAGGCAAAGACCAAGCGGCAGGTAGGCAGGCAGTCGTGCCTTCAAGCCCCAGCGCAGAGTGCAGGGGGGCTGCTCAGACAAGGCTCTTGGTCCCCATTGAGCTGAAGCTCTTGGTCTCCATCAACTTGAGGCTTTTCATCAAGCTGAGGCTTTTGGTCCCCATCAAGCCGAAGGTCTTGGTTCCCATCGAGGGAACTGGGGTTGAAAGAAGGGTTCTCTGTGGCTGGTTTTGCAGAACCACCACCACAGAATGTGCACACGTAACGATAACGTATGCTGACTGTCTCAGTCAGATGAAAGATAGAGCTGAGAAAGAAAAGGTAGAGCTGAAGAAAGTTGTTTCTTAACATAGAAATGTGATGCGTGCCTGCTGGAAATTCAGGTGCATGCAAATGTAGGAGAAGCCTTGGCTCTGGTCCTGCAGAGACATCCCCAAACCAGCCCAGTCCATGAGCTGCCCATGGCTTGCACATCTGTCCCTTGACAATTTCTCTAGGATCCAAACCTGCAGAAGTTAGTCCTGTGCATAAACACCGTCAGAGTGAGTCCTGCAGGCGACCCAACCAAGAAATAGTACAGTTGTAGATGAAACAAGAGTGCGGTTAGTTCTGAACTTGAGTGAAATCCAGACTAAGAACATAAGCAAAAGTACCGCAGTGTACTTTGTAAAACAGAAAATAGTTTGTAAAATAGAAACTGAACATTGTGCCTGGGAAAACCAGCTGGAGAATAACGAAGTGCAGGCAGCCTGGGTACTGGTGATCTCCCTGGAGTTTGGTCTTGGGGAACTAAGGTGAGCAGAGGTCACCAGGCTGTAAAATAGAAAATTGTATCGAACTTCCAGGGCCTCGCTGGGAATCAGGACGGGGAGGAGGAACCGCCTGGTGCGGGGACAGGGCAGGAGCC
>NW_010320791.1:0-10037 GCF_000700745.2 Antrostomus carolinensis | reverse complement strand
CCCAAAAAAAAGTAATTGCAAAGCACCTACTGCTTTTCCACTGGCCCTCAAGGAGTAATTGCAGCCCAAGGGCATATGTTCATTTGAAAACTGTTATACTGCCCAAATATTTTTTGAAAATTTGACACAGCCTCCCTGGAAACAGGGTCTCATAAAGTAAATATTTTCTGGGCTTGCAATATGTGACTCATCTAAAAAGGATACTGTTAAACTGCTGCCTGAGTAAATAGCAGTCACCTACCAGACTGGGAGACTTTCTACGCTTTCTCTACTTGTGTTACATACTAGCTGCATTAAATAAATGGAAAAGCCCCAGTGTGGGCCACTTTGCTGATTTTCATATGGTAAATTAGAGTCAACTTCAAGATGGTTCTTTCCTTGCAACTAAATCTGAAGGATAAAACTAAGCATCAGTGAACTCAATAGCAGAAATCCCACCAACTTAATTTGGATCAGTATTCTTTGCATGTTTGGAATACTTTCAACTTTTAAAAGCCTTTTCTAATAGTGTATTGCCTGGAAAAGACTTACATGTTCATGAGGAATGTGGTTTTTGGTAAAGTGTGATGAATATTTTAGTTACCAGGAGAAAAAGGCTGAAAATTTTGAAATCTGTGCACAAATCTAGTTTTATTTCAGTTAGCTTCTTCAGTAGCTATACAGAATACTTTGGAAACTGGACGTTAGCTGAATTAAGTGTGATTAGTCTTATTAAAACCCCAAGTCTCTGCCAAATCAGTTTTGAAAATCAGTGTGCATGAAGCGTTTTGCCATTCCTATTTAAAACAAGATCTAACAATGAAATTGTAAAAAAAAAAAAAAAAAGTAAAAACCACACAAAACTATCAAAATGGACTAGACCATTAAAATCTAAAAGACAATAAAAATAAGAGCTGCTGTTAGTTTTATCTAATGTACTACCCATAGGTACAAGTGACTGGAAGCTTAGAAATTTGTATAATTATTAATTACATTGAGAGCATACATACATAAGCCTATTAAGTAGTGTCAGATGATGTTTAAAAACCCTATTTCTGATATTCTCAGTGTGGCATCAGAAGCGGAATTAAAAGGAGGCTAGAGTCAGAAAAAAACCTACTTAATTCTGACAGGAGCCTAAGAAAAGGCATCTAACCTCTGAAGTAGTTTATGGCGCTATTCAGCTTAAAGTCCCATAACTGGCATTTGCTTGGGGGAACTGTGGGTGGCCTGGAAGCTGCCCTAGTGTACTTCTATGTACAAGGTATAGAAATATAGCTGGCTGTTGGCCTTAGCTATGCAAGTCTTCTGTCCCTGGTTAAACATTCAGCAGGTCTTACGCAAATGCATGCTGGTGCTTCTCAGTTGTTCTCCTGCGGCACTGCTGTTGCCTAAAAGGAAAGAGAAGAGGTTGCTGTTTTAGAGCAAGCCAGTCACCACCTACTTCATGTTCTCAGCATGGGCCTTTATTCTCAGAGTAGCTCAGCACCTTAAAATACTTAGTGTATTTATTTTCAGTACTCCTTGACAGAGTTTTATAGAGGGCACTGTGCCCCTCATAATATCACCCCGTCCCTTGGCTCTGAGTGAGCATGAGCAAGCGAATAGCAGATGGCACAGCTGAGGAGTGCTTCCTCTTTCAGGCTATCTTTTCTCTCTGATACTCTGCTTTACTTCATTTTGACAGAAACTGCTGGAAAGTCCAGCTTGGAAGACAGGCTGCAAAGAGAAACCACCTTCCCCAGCAAAATGCCTGGCAGCAAGACCTGATGTGCAGTGACACCCAAGACAAAATCAGTTTTCCCTCAGTGAACTTTCACATCAGTATTCTCGTGGTTTGTACCTGAACTGTCTAAACAGTTACTTCCATGGGCAAGTCCTTGGACATAGTACATAGTTTTTTAATTATTATGCCTATATAACTTATTATGTATTTAACGGAGATTTAGTGAATTAAGACTTCATCGTGGTCAGAAGCCAATAGGGATTTACCTACGTGTTTCACCTGCAGAAAAATTTCAGAAAAAGAGGAAGCTCTGAACATGCCTTAGTTAGACAAATATTCTCACTCATAAAAGATACACAAGTATACTTTACATTACACTCTTGGTATTTTTAACTTACATCTCTCTGTATTGCTATGTCCTTTTGAGATCTGTTAAGCAGAAGAAAGTTTGATTTTAGAGTCAGATTTCCAGAAACCCTCACAGAGGTTTTTGTAGCTTGAAGTCATTTCAGGCAGCTGGATGGCCCAGACTCACCACCACTTTCTCCCTTACTGGAATTCCATTTACAGGAACTCATGAAAGAGACACAGTCATTAAGATCTACCTCTCTCCTGTAAGCCAGATCTAGTTTTCCCAAAAAAGGTACAAACACTGCCAAACGGTTTCAGATAAAGCATAAGAAAACAGTCTGAGTCAAAACATCTCACTTGTTATCTTACATACTTCAATAAACACTTAAAAAGAAAGCAAGCAAACACTGAAATCTTGTGTGAATTCTGTTCATCATTTTTCCATGTTTATTCCTCTTTAAAATCTGAATTAAAAATTTGAGTTTACTTTCTCAAGGACCTTTTAAACTCAGGAAGGTCAAAGTTTGTGTTTCAGCTGTTTGGTGAAGCTGTAATCACATAATGTGGCAAGCTTCAAAGAAATAATTTAGATGGTACTTGTCAAATGTATGAAGTTTTAACTGGATCTTACTAACGGCTCACTTCGGGAAACTCCTGAGCACTGCTTTTCTGGCTTCAGTGAAAGCTGAAACTGTTCTGTATCTAACAAAACCAAACATTCTGAACCTCTGTGGCTAAACATCAAGAATCTGTCTTTTCCCCTCATATAAATAGTTCTGTTTCCCAATGCATAGAAAAGTGCTAAAAGGAACCCTATTAAACTCTCTGAGATGTCCTAGCTTGGTCCCCCAAAGCTTATCTTAAGATTTCTTTTCTAGCCAAATAAAATCTCATGCCATTGCTTAAGAATGCAGACAACAGCCAACCAGCTTACTCTTACTCTGAGAGCAAGGCTTTCTGTGTCAAAGTTTTGACTTAAAAGAATTAAATTAACTTTATTAAAGAATTCTGTACTTTACAGTAAGCTACAAGGTTTGAAACCACCGACTTGAAATGTAATGCTTTTTGGCAGAACAGTTTAGGCAGGAAATGTTACACATGACTTAAGTTGGCCAAAACAATGTAGCCACTCCACAGTTTTCCATTGACTAGGTTGCATTTACCATCATTTTCTGCCTGAAGACACTTAGCTAGTAGCAAAATTCTCATTAATCCTCCTCTCTGCTCAGACTGATCTCCTAATGACGAAGGGGAGGCAAACTACAAAGCAGGGAACTCCACACAAGAGAAGTGGAATTCAGCAAAACTAATAGTGTTTGGAAACAGGTTTTATGCTGGTCCTGGACGGGGATGCCCTGAGAAAGGCAGGTCTGACTGACCTCCTGCCTGTCCTGGCAGGCAAAAGGGCAGCCCCTTATGCCCATCCCTGCTGGGGCTGGAGGCTCAGAACTTGGCGTTGGGCACGGAGTGTGTTATTTCGTACTTACACAGAGAGTCCTTTCTCCAAACTCGCTGTAGAAGGTCATCTTGACTTTGTGCTTGTGTCCAGTCCTCTGATCAAAGGTGTTACAGCTGTCAAAGGGTGGACTGTACAAATGCAGGCTAACGGCAGACTCTGTGTGGCTTATGTTCTCCACACGGTGCAGGCCAATGGAGTCTAGACCAGCAAGGGCATGAAACAAGACATTGTGTTAGTGGGAAGATTTAAGGAGATCTCAGATGCCTGTTAACATGCTTTCTAAACTGAAATTCGTAAGCAAGTCAGTTCAGCATGCCTGCACTTTTATGGGCCACTAGTAACTCAGTACAGAGAATCTGACTGCTGTTCTCTAGCACAGATTCCTAAGTACACTGGTAATTCAAAATACTTCCATACTTCATGTAACTTCTGGATTATCTGCTACGGGATAAAGGCCAATAGAAATCCAGAGAAACATGAGGAAGTCCATGTTGTCAGTAACTTTCTAGTTGTCATTCCCAACAGACTTCAAGGTTATTTACTTTCCTAGGGGACACTGTTGTTAGAGATGCTCCAGAAGCAGGAAATTTTGTGTTTCTAAAAACTGTCAAGATATTTTGCAGGAAAAAAAAATGTTTGTATTGTTACTTCTCAGCCCGGTAACAAGGATATTAGTCACATTAAAGGTCAGCTATGTGTATTTGGGGCATGAACTTTTGGACAGAGGTATAGTTGTCTTTTATTGCAGGCATCTATTTCCTAATTAATCCTTCTAATTTATTAGTTTGGAGAACAGGCTTTTCATTTGTTTGCTCTTTTGACTAAGGTGACAAATTAGTAGTGACTGGCATATTTCCAACCTTAACTGAATAGTAAGCATAACTGAACATGTAATAAAACAAGGCACTGTCTGTTGTGTGGTTACTAATAAAGTAATGGCACTTTCTGCAACAGTGGAGTAGAAATCAAGCTATTACATAAAAATGTATGGTATGAAGAATCACATCTGCAAAACAAACCATTTCCATTCCACACTAAGTAGAGTTTTTGAGTTACTTAGAAGAGACCTTGAATTTAAATTTATGACCCTGCTGTAAAAACAGCTCAGGCCTTTGTACTTGAATTAATATGTTATATAATACACAGAGCTGTATTGTGCAACATAGGCATGATACCCTGAGAATAATGAGTACACTAAGTGTAAGTCCTAAATGTCATTAACATAGTTTATACAGAGGACATAGGGGAAAAAAGTCCTAAATCTGTGCTTATTTAACAGGAGACTCAAATAAACTTTGTTTAGTGGGTTCTAACCTTAAAAATAAAGTACAAGAGCAACCAAGAAGCATGCAATAGAAACATGAAGGTCACTCACTATTGAAGTAGTTAGAGCAGTGAACACATTGTCAGTGTTTTCCTTCTACTTGTTTTACCTGTTTCTTTTAAACCAAAATATCTGTTATGAAACATGGCAGAGATCCAAACTGCCTCAGAGTATTGGATACCAAACTTATTTAAAAAAAAAAACAAGAAAGCTTTGGATTAGATACACACAGGGTGCCATTGCTTGCATCAGAAAGAGCTGTGTAGGTAGGAAAACCTGACTGAGTCTGAGAACCCACCTCCTTGGCATGGGAGCATCAGCAGATATGTCAAGCTCCTTCTTGCATTTCCTGTCCTATGGATTTTGTGTTTTCACTTAATGTGGCATACCTTTAGCAGTCAGCTGCACAGCAGTAGTCTTTCTTTCCCAATGCCCTCACCCTGGCTTAGTCCATAACCTGATATAAGACTCCCTCCAAGTGGAGAGTTTGCAAGCTTAGCCCCACAAGGTGTGTGCTTCCGTTTTTAACTGATGACATAAAAGGCAGATAGCCCCCTTCCCTGACACTTTGCCTTTGTTCTGCTGAACATATTGCTGCTCAGCATGATGTGCATTGTCTCTCATAGCATCAGAATACGTTACACCCAGCTGGCCACTCCAGGATGGCCACCAGTGTAGCACAAGGTGGTGTTAGTTACAGATAAATGTAACGGCATTAATTTAGGAACCTAGGGAGCCTTACTGCTGGAGACCTAGTCATCTCTCAGTGTCTGTGCAGTTGGGCAATTTTTTTGCTGCACTTCAACGCTACAGTCTTTTGTTGGTTTGGACAAGGAGTGGCACTGAGGATCAAGACCTCTGCTCCTGGCTGGTAAATTTTTCTATAGACAGCTTTTACAGTTTTGACCTAGGATTTCCATGACTGACCAAAAGGATCACTGGTGATTAAGCTATCTAAACTTTGGTTCCCCTTCTTCTCACAAAATACTATTTAAAGTCTATGTTTGCAAGCAATTTCAGATAGTTATTAGGGACACAGTGCTGAAGGCTGCTTGGTCAAGAGGAGATACACAGCATAATTAAGTATCATGCAATTGCTGCAATTACTTAAGAGCGAGTTAAAAGGATATTTTCTTATGGTTTGTTTTACTGAATCTAAATATAGGCTTGTGCAGAATATAGAGAGTCATGTTCTTAAACTGTGCATAAAGCCATTAGTATTATTCTGTTAAAGGTAGGAGGTTAGAGAGCAGATGAATTCTTCTGAATAATACTCATGGATGGGTAGTTGTCAAAACAAGCTTAATAGCTTACCATTAATGTAGGCACATTGATTTTCCCTCAAAACTCGTTCCGATTTCTTAGCCATTTCACCATTTCCTTTTTTCTCAGGCCATTCAAACAGAGTCTCCTTTAGGTTTCCCTGGAGAATCTTCATAAAGCAGTGTGAGTCAGTGTGATCATGGATGCTGCTATATATGTAGAAAGAATAACCAAACTCAGTGTGATATACATATTTAATTTCAGTACAGCAAATAGGACAGAAGGCACAGCATATTGTATCTGAACATGGTCCTGGAATAAAATGCCATTGCACAATGACTTAGGAGAAAAAGATTCACTGTGACTAAGGTATGCCTACTTTTACCTGCTACTTTAGAAATGTATTGGGATAAGCTCCCATGCAGAGGACTTGGAGAAGAGTCAAATATTGATCAGCCTATGACTTTGCCACAGAGGAATACAAAGGAAGTCTGGAGGATAGAGTAGGACAGAAAAATTCTTCAGAACACAAAAATTCCTGTGGGCCAAGAAACAAAACGGTGTTTTCCACAGTGACCCCAAGCACAGCCTGGTATAAACTTGAAAGTATACCTGATACTGCAGATCCACCATGCTCGTTCCCAAAACATGAGAGAAATGAGCTATTTCTGCTTAATTTCTGTGGTCTCTTTACTGCTGGGGTGCATGGGCATTTATTGAAGAAAAATTTCTGTACCTCTGACTCTGGAAGTACTAAATATAACCACCTACAGAAAGTTGTTAATTTCACTAGTTTGGCAACACATGAACAATACAGCAGGATCTGGTATGATTTGTCTACTTGCTAGATCCATCTCCTTGCTCCAAAGTCTGTTTTAACTGCTACATTTGGAGACATAGGGGCTGAGTATGTAGTTTAGTTTAGGAGTTTGTTGTTGTTGTTGTTGGTTTTGTTTTTTTTTTAACTAGAGGACAGACTGTTACAGAAGTCAATGGGATTAGGACAAAGGGAGAGCTCTCCACCCATCAGGGTTGAGGGAGAAGGGGGAATTTGACCCCCCTGAAAGTAGAGTGCTAATAAGTGTCAATCAAAAACTTGGTACTTGTACATTACTGTTTTCAGTAAACAAATGTCAGGGTTTCTTACTAACTGAGATGCCAAGAGAGCAGAGCCTGCTCCAGGCACAGAAGAGTTCACAAATGCCACGTTGTCACGCCACGCTCCTTCCACAAGCCACGAGAACAATCTGATCCTTCTCATGCAGGAAGCAAAACCAACTTGTGGTCTCAGTCTAGCTCTAGCAAATGCTCATCCAACTCAAACAGTTTGTCAGAAATCACAGGCTTTCTGGGTATAGCCTGGAAGGAGTAGAGGTGGTGGGCTTGGCTCTGAGTATAATGTCATGGCATTCCCTAGAGAATACCGTAAATGTTCAATTGCACTCTAAATTAAAACAAACAAAAAACAGCTCTGACTTCTCCTTATCATTTCTATTTATATGAGAGAATAGTCAGTCAAAACCTGCAAGTTTTTTACTCCATATTTTGTTTTAGCCAACATCTTGTGAAAGACCCTCCAAGGGACAGATCCTGCCCACATTTGTAGGACTACACAAGCCAGTGTACAGTCTGTGTACACAACTCCAAAAAGGCCACATCAGCAGTGTGGTCCATTTTGAGGGAGGAGATGGGATGTGTGAATCTAAAGACAGCCAAGTACTCCGGGAAAGGGGCTCCCTCCTCACAGCCTGCAGTCCTAACCCAAACCTATTTTTCTCCTCTTGTCACAGAGTATTTAAGCACCATGAGAAAACAAAAACTATTTAAACTGCACCAAGTCCTGCTTCTGCCACCAACTGTTGTAGGGGTTTGCTGTATGGGACAGGTTGAATAGGGTCTGTTCAACCTGTCCTGCCCACAGGACCTGTTGTATCTCTGGGATGAAAAACTTTGTCTCACAGATTTGATAGAAAAACAGCATTTTAAAAACAGTGCTCTAAATATATCCACGAGGTACAAACTTGCAAAAGATATAGCAAATATTCAGGACAGCTATAACAATAGGAGCTCTGCACTGCTTAGTTCCCAGTTATTTTCTGATAGAACACAGAGCTGATTATTTGTGTCACTTGTGTATGACAGTGAAAGATACAGTGGTTTTGCTAAAACCATAGTCTTTGGATACGAACCTGCCATGTCCTTCACCCCAGCACAAGATCATCAAGTTGAACTTTCCATTTCCATTGTCCACAAGATTTCTTGTATACCTGAAATACAGGTATAAAAAAAAAGTGTTTGCTTTTTACTGAACTGATATGCTTATAAAAGAGAAAACTATACAAACATGTTTATGAAGCGAGGTTGTGATATATAAAAACTCTATTTCTTCTTTTACTTGAAAGCCAAGTTTTACTCGGAAAAAAATTTAATTGTATTTTAAAGCTTTTTTTTAAAGAGTTATTTTTCTGGGAAGAAAAAAAGGGACACATTTAATATTTTATAGTCTTATTGCTTTTGAATTACATAGATAATTGGAGTTGGAGAACTGTGAGTCTAAGACTAGAGTGGTAGACAGGATCAAATCAAAATAGTTATTGAATGAAGTCACTTCAGCATCTGGCTTATAATTAGAAACAGAGGACTGCAATGAAACAAGAAAAATACATGGTTACATTCCTCTGCAGCTCTTTTTCACATATTCTTGGCTTTTCTTCTGCTACACAGCACTCATTTGTACAAAGCCAAAAAACCAAAGAACTAAGATGTCAGGCTTTCTGTTCATGGTCCTCCTACTCTGTTCCTGAAAGTTCTACATCTTGTATCATAGCATTTGTATATGGGTAAAACACCTGTGGGGTAATTTCTACTGGCATCTACTTCTACACAAAGTTCAGCAGAGCAAAATTTCTTTAAAATACATTTCTTGTGCTAACTTACAGGTAGCACAGAATAAGCTTCTTTCTAAAGGCTTTTTATTGACATGCATCTTCTAGACTGGGATTTGGTCTCAGGGCTTGAAAACATCAACATCTTATGTTTGTTTCCTTGTACTTTCCTGCTAGCCTCCCCCAATCTGCTGCTCATCTCATCCCACTGAAAAGTTCATTAGAGAAGGGACTGGGATTTTGCTCTATACATTACTTTCCACAGTGGGGCTCTTCTGATCTGGGGCTGGTGCTGCTAGCTGTTATGGTGCAAGTAACACAGTGGGAACCTTCTGGTTTCATTGTAGCTCTACTCGTGACTATTTGCACTTTGCCAAGTAAAGCAAATACTTATCCCGATGACAGCATGCTTCACTCTCGCCTAGAAGATGCCAGCAGGAGCACACAGAGAGTTCACTGATGTCAACTGAGTGGGTTTTTTAATTAGTTTCTCCATAAGACCACTCCATTCTAATAAAGATAGGATGCTCATAATGAACTATTCTCAAAGCATAACATGTATATCTATATTATGCTTCTCACTGCATCCACAGTTTGTGCACATATTAGGTAGACATATTTTTCCTATATTGGAACATAAGCAGTTAATAACAGCAGTGCTGTTATTTCGGCATAGCACTTTTTTTTTTTTTTTTCCCCTGGCCAAAAAAACCCCACAACCCAACAAAAAAACCCCACAACAAAACAAAAAAACAAATAAAAACCCAAGGCTGCCATGCATACTTCTAATGTTAGCACACTTTGTTTTTCTGATTCTCAGTTTCTGATGCTCTATTACCAATTTTGTCATTCCTTCTGAACAGACGACACTGAACGTGAGGTGAAAGGAGGACGAAAACAAGTCAAGACAGAGGGATGCTTTCATAACTTTATCACGGTTTTTTAAAAAAAATATTTTTGGTTGTTTCAGTACGTTTGTGTCTCAGGCCGGAGCGGCACCGCACCCCCGCGGTTCCCCGGCTTCGGTCCGGCGGGTCCGGTAGCGGAGCA
>NW_010320790.1:0-17032 GCF_000700745.2 Antrostomus carolinensis | reverse complement strand
GCCTCTCTCCTGCCCTGTGCAAGCCCCCACGCCGCCGCCCCTCTGCCTGGAAGGGCTACGTGGGCTCATCTCCCATCAGTTCCCCTCTCGGGTGTAAAACATCCTCCGGGCCAGCCCATTTCATCCCGTCTTGGAGCCAGCATTTGTTTTTTCTCCTGAATATTTACACTTACCTTTTGTGTACGCACACAGGTACACACACATATAAGCGCACATCTGGCAGTATTTTCTCCCTTAAATACAGCTATGGAGCTTCCCATAGAAAGAGGGAAGTTACCACTTGGAAGATACCCCATAAGCCCTGGGGCTGCAAAATTTGCTGATTTCCGCTCTTGAAACATTAAGGACTTCTGTTTTGTTGGTGTATTTTTTTTTAAACAGCCCATTTCTATCCCCAGAAATACACTTTTTACAAAGATTGCAAACCCATCAGTCACTCGATGTAGGCACATTGCAAATTCATTACATTTTTCCCCCTCTCAAATACCCCAAGCTGTGCAGGATTGCATCAAGGCTTTTTTTTCTAGAGCCCTTGAAAACCAAAGCCACGCTCCTTTGCTTTAGAAAGTCAGATTGTCCCCGTGCCATTGCTTGCGCTGACTGTGGGAGATGCTCACCCAGCTTCTGTGGGTGCCGGTGCTCTCGAGATGGCAGGGTCATCTCCTCACCCAGCCCCAGCTCCACGGCCGTGGGCAGCATGGCCACCGCCAGGAACCACGGGGACGGGTCTCCCTCACTCCTGCCTGGACTCTAGGGCGGACTCCATGGATCCTGTCTAATTGTTTCCTGTGATTCATTTACTTTTATCTTCCCGAAAGGTAACCTTCTATCACTGGAGGTTTGCCCAACCACAGCTCCCGGTGACATCATGTTTGAAGTGTTTTCCTCATGGCTTGTGTGCACACACGCTCACCCGTGGCCGTGATGACCGGGTTGCAGTCGCTTGTTGGCAGAACCAGTTCACACAGGCTGAGGAGGGAGGCTGCCCTTGGTTACACGTTTATATTGTTTACTTGCAGGATTTATTCATTGTTTGCTTCTGGTTTTGTTTTTTAATAGCTGTATAATACACTAAGGGCACTCATAAGTATCTGGGAAGTTCTTATGTTCTTTTTCCTGTGTCTTGGATAGGTGAAACATCCACAAGTGTGGAATTTCAATTAAAAATTGCATTATATTGCTTAATTCTTTCTACGCAGTCTGACTTCAGTAGAGCGGATGAGAGATGAGCTCGGTCCATAGTTCCTTCATGGTTATTTTCATTGTATTACAGAGTCTTCAAAACTATTTCATTACTATTTTATCCACCTATATGACAAAGCATATGAGAGTTTTTAACGTGTGAATTTGAGGAGTAAAATTACAGCCCTGCTGGTGCAGCTGGGAGTTTTGCCGCTGATGCCGGTGAGATAGGATCTCATCCAGACACACGGCGGAAAGCTGGAAAGCAGGAACGAAAGTGCATGGCCGGAGCCAGCACTCCATAGGTATTTTAAAACACCTCTTTGTCAACCACAAGCCAGTATTTATCTGATCTACCTACATACCTGTGCCTCCCCATTGTCATTATAAAATTTCCCAAGTATTACAACAGGGCTAACAATTTGTAGCCGGCTTCTACCTCATTCTTCTCCAAGCAAACACAGGTTAGTGGGAGTGTGTCTCAGTGAGGATGTCAGGATCCAGCTGGTAAGAATTCAGGATGACTGAGATTTTTTTTCCAACCTTACTCTAAGCTCGATACCACTCCATTCCACAAAAAAAAAAAAAAAAAAAAAAAAGGGAGTGGATTTCTACCTATTGTTAATTTTAATCAGCCTTGTCCATGTTTTTGAGTGCTCCAGCTCTTGGTTTGTCTTTGCTCACTAATGCCTCCAAGAAAGCCAAAGAGAGTGTGGGGAGAATCTACGCTTTAAAATTTACCATTTTCTTGACACTAGCTTAATACAGTTGTGACTTTAGATTGGCTTAGTAGATTATTTTAGCAGAGGCATTTGCACATGACAACTGCATACAGTTTTACCCCCATATTTCCTTATGCTAGCTTGGGTAGCCAAGCATGAGACAAAGCCAGGCCTAAGAGACCTTCCTGCTGCTACATCAGACTAAGCAAGCCCTCTCGCCTTACAGGGGAATCAGCATGCAGATACAAACCACCGGGGAATGGGAGAAAAAGCAAGGCCATGCTTGCGGTGTCATTGAAAAAAAATGCAAACCGGGCTTGAAGCGTGCCAGATCCAAAGGAACTTTAAGCATCCCTTTGGTCAAGACTGCGGTGACCCTTTGTCTTGGCAAAATAAAGCTGCATGTGGAAAGGATGTTGCCTACGACTTCTACCTTAGAAATGAGCTGACCTTACCTGGGTTGGAGGTGTGGGGGCATTTTAAAAAGGTGCTTGGGGGCCCAGGGGTGCAAATATCCAGCAAAGGGGATTTGTGGGAACACCTGGAGAGTCAAGATGCCCAACATGATTGAACCAACATGAGCAATTGTAAGTGGTACATAAGCTGATGATGCAAGTCTGTGACCCCTTTTTTGCTAAGGAAAGTGAAGAGATTTGTGAAAGTTATGTTCCTAGTCTAGACTGATTTGTGGAATGAAAGAAACATTTCAGGTTCAGTTTAGAACACAAAGAAAACTCACTGATGGCTTTTGGACATTTTCTTAGGAATATAATGATCAATTTGATCAATCTGCCTCTGCCACCTCCCCTCAACCAATTTTTGAACCATCTGGCAAATTCAAACTATGTTTGTCATGGGAACAGAAGTTTCCTCACACTGGCACTGCTGCGATTTTAGGGAGAAATGGCAGTGGAATAGTGGACAGTGACACAATTTGGGCTGCCTGGTGGCCCCACTCAGGACATGCTGCTGGCCATTCCACCTCTTGCCTCTCTGGTACCTGACAGACATGGGCACAGCTGGAGGACACAGCAGCATGGTTTTGGGGAACTGGGGAGAGGGAAATAGAGGTATTTCCAGGATGGAACAGGGGATCTTAGGAAGGACCATAGCACATCAGTGGGAGGTGTTTGGGCCACAGAGAGGTTGGAGGGTTTGAGGAGAGAACCGAGGGCAGGAGACTGACTATTGCAGTGGAAAGTGCCTAGTGACGTGGAATGAAAATCTATAGGAAGCTTGTTTTATCATTTGCACTGCTTATGGAACAATTTGTTTATTCTTGCTCAAAGCAAGGGAATGCATCATTCCTCTTCTATTGCTCGTATAGAACAATGTTCTAACTGCTTTTTCCTGAGACCTACCTCACATTTCCTCTGATGACCAAGAAAAATACTTGGGATTTGGCTCCTTTGAAGGTTTCCTTTAGGAAAACAAAACAAAACAAAAAACCCACAACAAACAAACAAAAGGAAATAAATAAAAAAAATCAAGAACTGTCCCACACTTTGTGTGGCCCATACAGATTTTCTAACATTTAGAAAGGCAGTTTTCTGTAAAACCAGTGGAAGCAAAATCACTGCAAAGGACTAGATGAGTAACATTCTGAGAGTGTTTAAAAGAAACTATTTATAAACTGCCCAGCTGAAAAAAACATTTTTAAAACTTTAGCTGATGAAACTACCCCAGCTGGGGCCAAAAGATCTCACTAATAGCTGGTCAGCATTCAGCTACATTTTCATAAGGGAAGAAAATCACCTCTGGGCTGAGGATAAGCATGAAAGATGAGAATACAAAGGGTAATTTTTGAGAAAGCTGAAAATAGTGCCTTGCACTGAAAGCACTTTCTTAGCAACAACGGGTGTCACTGTCATGACGGTGGATGATTTTGCCTCCAGTATCAACAAAGCTAAGAGTGAAGTACAAAGTCCATGATCGGGGGTGGATAACAATGCTGGGAGAACACAGCTCCATTTTCGGATGCCAGCATGAGTTTGCAATCCTGACAGACAGACAAGTCTTGTTTTGACTCATAAGCAGAGGAAATGGGTCTGAAGGAGCAAATAGGAGCATCACTTCTACAGTCGCTCTACAGACAAAAACCATGTTTCACTGCAGAGGATTGTACTTAGAGCTGCTTCAGCTGATAGCCCTTTCAGGCGGCGGTGGGTTATTAGTTATACACACAAATGTCAGAACTGCAGTTTTCCAAACAAAAAACACTGAGATGACATGAAAATGAACAAACTGAAGCCTCCACTAAAGCTGCCATAGAGTAGGCACAGAGACACTGCATCATGAGATGTCTCTGGTACCAGGGGAAAAGGCATTACTAATATCTTTAACACCGGCAGGGGTGATGAAGATTTAACAAGGGAGAGCTATAAACAGCAGCACGCTGTGACCTGAGACCCCCAGAGCGTGAGTGTGGGATGTGGGCTGTGCCACAGGGAGGGGTGGGACCCAACCCACCCATTGGCCACAGTCCTTCTTCTTCACTGTTTGAAGACACTGGGCTAGACGCAGAAACGGCTTGGCCACGCAGTGAAGACAGAAATCCCACTGACTCATTAGTATCGTGGCACATTGTATTTAAACAGGCTTTGGACAAATTTTCTTTCCCAGCTTCATCCCATATGTATTTTTTCTATCCTCAGTCGTTTTCTCAATGTACTTTGTAGCCCAACTCTTACTTTCATCTTCCTTCACCATTTTTTGGGAAGTTGCATTTCTCACTGTTCATATTGTGAAATAAACAATTAAAATTTGTATGTTTTTAATACCAAAATTTCCCAGAATCTTACTCAGAAGATTCTTGCATTCTCATTTAATTTAGCTGACACGTTACTGAACACATTCTTTTTGTTCTGAGACTTTTGTACTGAATGTCAGACCCAACCACCCACTAACCTCGCAGGGAACACAAAGGAGCTTTCTGAGCTTAGCTAGAAGAACTGAAGATTTTGAATTAAGGTGAAGAGTTGGCAAAGTTCTGTAGAAGGTGTCCTTAGAAACTAATGCATGAGAGACTATGATTTTCACAGCACCTGAATCTTTTGGTTTTGATTTAATGCATATCAAAGTTCAAATAAAATTAATTCTGAATAAATTTTCTCAGAAAAAAATCTTTTGGAACATAGGTCAATAAAGAAAGAATCACAAAGTTTCACCAGGTTTTGCCCTGTAGCAGTAGGAATGATTTTGTGTCTGCAATGAAAACCCATGGATAGGTACAATTCTCACTGAATGTCTCCCAGATTTGATCTCCATTTGAGACGTAACAACATAAACCAGCTTGATTTTGCACAGCACGGCTCCACACAGCTGTAATGGCTCTCAAGCCTGCGTGTTTCGTGTATGCCTTTTCTGACTATGCGAAAATGTTTTCTATGCAAATATCTTCTTTAGTTTAACTGAACAGTGTAGCAAGATTGGATCATCCTTCTGTAATAATTCAGCAGCCCTGAACGCACTGAATACGTAGTCAATTGTCTTTGCACAGATGGTTTTAAAAAAGTAAAGCTCCAGCACACTGCATGTGCTAAATATATCAGTCCTTTAAGGTCCCAACTGCTCATCAACTCTCATAAGTTTAGGCATGGAAAAAATGGAATTGTAGACCTGTGTTTTTATCATTGTCACATAATTTTATTTTTAAATCTTTATTTTATATATATGATCATATTTCCAGTTTTAGAGAACGTAGGTACAAAAGCAAAGTGAATTTTAGAACTTGGAAAGACAAAAGCATCTCCAAAAACTGTGGGAAAGAGAATGTGCTGAAGCTGTGGCTGCTGTCTCGGGTGGGAATAGCTAACTTTTCTGTTTGCAGTGTAAGTAACCAGATAATGCTATGTAATTGCTTATGATTTGCATTACTTCAAATGGTATTGCTAATTTCCAGCAATGATTAGCATATAATTTAAATAATTATTCTGCACCATATTATTCGGACACTTCAATTGCACACACATCTACTGTGAAATTCCTAGAGGTATTCTCAACATTTTGAGTTATTGGTAGGCTATACCATACCTTGGCTGTTTCAGTGTTTTGGGAAATAACAGCAGAAGAGAAATTAATAATGCTGTGTTTAAATACCAAACTTAACCCCTCAGAATTTTTAAAAGCTTGACTATCCTAAGAGTTGACCTGTCTGATTTTATTTACAATACCATATACTGGCCCTCTGGAAATATACCGATTGTCTCAATGGCAGTCTAGAGTTAAAATGGTGAAAACTTCTCTTGATCTGGGTTGAGTTTTGCCTTGATGTACTTGAAACCATGGAAGGGATTTCTAGCACTTTTTTTTAAGGCAGCTCCCACGCTGATGCCTGGTGCATCTCTGCTTACAGCAGTCATTGCCTGGACTGAAGGGCTGACACAAAGTCAAGGGAATTCAGCAGCCTGTGTAAATCGCCCCTGCAAAGGTGTCCAGAAGGGTTTTTGCTAGTGGTGACAGCTCCTAGATCATTATAACCCTGGAAATGGTCGGTCTGATAGCACACCTTTTTTACAGAGGCGTGGGCACTGCTGGAAGGGCTCAGCTGAATAAACATCCTTTCTCGTTGCTTGTTTTATTCTAAGACATCTCCTGGCATGCTCTCTTGAATAAATCCTCATTCAGCATGTGACAAAACCATGACATGACAATTCTCAAGTAATTATTATCGAATACAGCATAATACTCTACTTTTTACAATTTCCTTGTCTTTCCAGCAAGCCATTATTCTAGATAGATCGGTTTTTCACTGAGCCTATATGCGCAGAAGGAAGCCTGAACAAGGTGTGTTGTCTTTAAGCAGTAAGCTGCTAATGGGCAGCTCACACCTGGTATGTGCAAAACTGAGTAAAAACTGTTGGAAAGGAGCTGCTGATTTTAATCACATACCTTTCCTGGAGGAAAAGAGACAGTCACTAGTGCTGGGGAGTAGCGGTTTCTCTTGCCCTGGCAGAGGCCACTTCCAAATGCCCTGTGGGCACTGCACGTTTTTCCATCATTCTTCAATCCTATTCAGAGCCGAGCATGGATTTGAAAGCCAGGTACCTCTCCATCCTGCCCCTTGGTAGCTTCTCCTTAGTGGCACCTTACCTGTAAAAAAATTTCCTGCCATCACTTTTGAAGCTGCAGCATTATGTTTTCTAAATGTTTATTGCTGTGGCATGAGTCACTGCTGTCAAACACTTGTCAGGAATGCAACAGACTGAGGGTATTTTTCTTTCCTCTGAACCCTGTTTATTTGCTGTGTGGAGCTGGGCATTGCCAGTGAAGGATTACCTGGCCACCAGAAATGGTTCAGTCCCTGCAGAGACTCAGCCAACACAGAGCATCCTGAGAACAACAACAGTGGCTTTTGCTGGGAGCTGCTGACTTGTTAATTTTTTTTTTTCCCAAGTAATTTATGAAATTCAACTAAAAGTCTGTTTGGGAGTTAACAGTCCAGAGAAGGAAGATGGTGGGAATGGAAAATGAGCAATGACATGGATTGAGGCTAGCGCACCCAGTTCATAGGTTTATTTTATCTTTAGTTCATAGATTTATTTTGTTTGTATGCATGAACTTTGAGTAACTAATGCTTTTTAAAGCACTAAAAAATATATGCTCAGTCAATTCATTCAACTATGAAGAGTTTTGAAGTTCTCTACTTTTCATTCTACTGCCACCCACATTACAGATGTCATCCTAAAACCATAAATAGCTCTTGGGTTTTTTGCTTTATTTCTACTATTTAAATGACAAATTTTAATGTCATTGATCCTATTTTAAAGACAGCAAAAAATCCCACACCCATATGTCAACATTTTAACATTGACTGACTGGCAGTAAACCAAGAAAAATACATATGTACATTTTTTATGGTATAGTAGATAAAGACAATCACTAGGAGATATGATAGCATTCACCTTGATTTGTTAGAAATAATGTAAGTAAGTCATCCACTTCAAACACTGGAAGCCATGAGACTAATTTACAGGGCAGTAAAAGAAAACCTTTTATATTCTGGGTATTTGTCCTGATTCTAGAAATTAATACTCAGCTACCGATGAAGCAAGGGTGCTGCCATTATGACATGTGTGGAAGGGAATTTGAGATTACCATTTGTTCCAGGTGTGACCAGCATATTTTCAGACCCACAGGCTGTCCTGCCTTTGCTTTCTGAAACAGTTTGCAACCCTTTAAAAAAGTGACCATCTTCAGACTAGGGTAAGGAAGGAAGAAAGGAAAAGGGATCCATAAGGAAGACAGAAATATAGGGCTACCCTGCACTTACGAACCTCTTAGTGGAAGCATCACTGAATTCAGACACAGGCAGACTGAGGAGATGGCTTGCCAGGGCAGGTCCCTCATCCCTCTTCAGAATGGAGTCATCGTTGATCCTTCACCTCTAATGACTCATAGTAGGAGTGATTTTCTACTATGCCTCCCTCTCAGAGCAAACATTTTGCTTTTGAAATGTATTTAAATATCACCAAATGCCAGGCATTTTCAATATTTTTTGCAGGAGAGAAACATGGCCATACTCTGTCATCTCCCTTTAAGGCAAACTCTATCAACTGTTTGTGTGGCTATTTTAATAATCCTTATTTTAAACTATTTCAGCAAAAATATTTCCTCTGCATCAAACTGTTGAATATCAGATGCCATCTGAGAGGTGACTGATAACACCTGACAGGAGCTGCTGCACCCTCTGACTGGGAGGGTGGACACTACAGCAGCACTTACACAGCTACAGCCTGACCTGTGGCCCTTGCATGGACATTGTGCGAGACAACAAGACCTGAGACATCCATTGGTTGTTTTAGAGAAGACATCTGTGCCCTATCTCTATTAATTTGTGCTCATTAGGGGAATATGTGTTCTTTTGAAAGACAGTGGCAGCACCTACAGAGCTTTTAACTAGGATTGTCCACTGTCCACCATGGATCATCCATCTGGTTGGCAGCTTTCCTGGCAATGGCTGAAGATAAAATCTTGTTTTAACTCCCTTCCTTAGCAGTTATGAAATCTCTAGCATTGCAAGAGTTGAGAGAAGATGCATTCCTTGGGTGCTTTCTTGCATTAGCATCTACAAATCTGAACCATAGCTATAACTCAATGTCCACGCTTCTCTCAGAATATAAAAAGTTTGTATGCACCTCTGAAATCTTATTTGAAGCCTCAGATGGTCAAAGAGACAAGACTATAGAAATAAATAAAACAAAAACAATATGTAAATATACAGGGTGAAAATATTTACCTGAGATTACGGGATGAGGTTTCTGAGGGCAGAAGTGCTTCAAGAGACCTGAGGTGTCCCTAAGAAATTTTCTCCCAAATTTGGTATTTTTCTCTCTGCACAAAAACCAGTCAGTATAGATCACATCTCCCGAAATGAGATATATAATGATGTCTAGCTTGAGGAATGAATTGTCTCTTCTGCTGTTGATAAAATCATCCAGAGGTCTCATTTAAAGCAACTGCCAAACCAAGCTTGTTTTTCACTGATTTTATGATCTGCATATGAAAGACTTGGTCTGGCTCCCCATTACATTCCCTCAGGTCTAACAGTGGAAAAATTATGCACGCAGGCCTGATTCTGTACATGCTAAGGAAGGTGCAAGCAGGGCAACAGCAATTAATCCAGTGGCATTCTTTCGAACTGACATTCACCAGTGGGAGTACAAATTTAGTCCACATTTTTGTGGGGAAAACAACTGTGAACAAAAAAAATTGAAATTGAATCAATTTTCAATTATTCTTACTCATAAAACTCAGGAACCATATACTCTTCAATTAAAGTAATTTAGATTTCAAATTAGGATGAAAGAATCTCTTTGTTGACTCAGTGAGAACCACACTTTTAGCTAATTGGAGAGTTTTCTCTCCAAATGTAACATCCTGAGCCTGCACCCCCATCAGAAAGGCATCCCAGTTGTTAGTTGTTTTTGTTTCAAAATATTTAATATCTAATCAACCCATTAGTAACAAGCTTCTTATCTTCCTTTCCAATATTATGAAAATGAGTGGGCCAGCAGAACAGACTATACGGCAGGAGTATGCCAAGTAACAAATCAGATATCCCTTTCCTTCTAGAGTTACAGACACCCTTGGTGGGGCAAGTTTACAAGTTGGCAGCATCCCTCTTGGCAGTCTCCATCCCCTTGTAATGCTGGAGATGCGTTCGCTGTGTTCGAGTCGCTTGGCTGGTTCGGCAGAGTCAGTTAGACTGCTATTGTATTCCCTCTAAGCCTAATTCCCTCTTCCAGAGGTTGTGCAGTCTTGGTCTGTTGGGTTTCCTTTGTAAGGAAGCTCTCCCCAATCCCTGGTCCTTCTTGCTCTTCCCTGAACACTTCCCCCCCTAGTTCACCTTCCTAGAGAAGAGGCACCAGAATCATGCACAGTGCTCACTACATGATGGATACAGCAGCAATACGATGTTTTAATTGTTCCTAATTCACCTTGAACACTCGGTTAGCTTTTCTGACTGATCACTCTTTTAAAAGCAGAAGCTGGACTCCTGTGGGGTTGCAGAGATCCAGGTAGGGAACACAGAGGCTTCCAAGAGGTGAAGAGAGCAGGGGGTGGCGAGGATGGCACGCACGGCACCCTGCTGCTCCGGAGGCAACCCAGTTTCTATGTCCTTTACAAGCGACCTTAGCTCAGGTGAAGCTTATGGAGTTTCTTCTCCCCTACACAGGCACTTCTTGAGCACAAGGCTGAAATACATTTGGAACAGAAAATAATACTATTCGAAACTAACCTAGAGCCTAGAGAAATTGATAGAAATGGTCCCTTACGTTTCAGTTAGCTGTAGATCAGGCTTTACGTTCACATCAAGTGATTTTTAAATTTGTTATTTCTTGTGAAAAAATGTTAAAGTTTGTCCAAAAAAAAAAAAGAAAAGAAACTCCCAGGTATTCACTTCAGCTCAAAACAAACAAACAAAAAAATCTATTTTATTATGTGAATATATGCAACAGTATGAACGCAGAAATCCCCAAACGCTTCATCTGTTTCTCATTCTGCTCATTCTGAATGAAATGGATTTAAGCACATATACATAATATTGTGGTCTAAGCAATAGTAGTTGTTTCCAAGCTATCTTAAAAAAAATACATCCCTGTCATTATCAAGGATAAAAACTTTTCCCCTCTGAAGCTAATGAAAAAATTCTTACCAGCTTCACTGGATCAGGATTTTACTTCAGAGGTAATAATCCTTATTTTAACTCAACATTACCAATGATATGCTGTAATAAAAGCAGTAACTGAAATGTGCACTGTGTGTTTTAAACAGAGCTCCCAAAGCACTAAATAATCTTTTAAAGTGATTCCATACAGGAAAAGCTTTTCTTTCTTGGTGCAATGCAAGGACAATTTGAGTAGCAGAAAGTAACTGCCCAAGAGCAAATAGCCATGCTGGCATTCACTACTCTGATCACCATTATTAGTTATTATTAATTTTTGTTATATTTTCCCACTGAGCTGCTTTAATGTGGCCAGCATAGCTATAACACTTAACTAATTTTAAGCCCCAAGGTGCCACACGAGGCACAGCAGTCCCACATCCTGAAATGCCCTGCTCTGCAGAGAGCCGTCTCCTTGCCGAGGCTGCTGAGGCAGCACGCTGCACCAAGCAAGCCCAAACAGGCTCTGCCAGCCCCACGCTGCCACCTAAACCAGCATCCAGCGTCAAATTCAATTTTCACTGTGACATGAAGAAAACACAATACTGGCCAAAACAAAGGACTGTTCCGAGGTTTTCTCTCCTTTTCTCTTTTTAGCTTGGTCCTTTTTAAAAAAACCAACAGTTAAATCAGTGCAATTCCTGGATTCTTTTCTCAATTGTATCATCAGCAAAGAGTCTGAAGACACGCAGTTTGCGTAGTAGAAGGTAAATTTTATAAAACTACATTTGTTAGGGCAGATCTGCCCTAACACAGAAACTGTTTCCGCTTCAGGGAGCCGTTAATAAAGTGCCACACACGAGAGAGATGCGGGCTCCTTTGGCTGCGCCGCGCTGCGCCGTACCGCACAGCCCGCGGGACCCAAGGGGCGCCCGGCTCTGCAGCCCGAGCTGTTGAACCCGATTCTCCCATTAGCTAAATCTAACATAGGTCTGCACAGGTAATGCTAGAGTCACCTCTGCCTGAACTACAGACTTAGTCCATGTCTGCTATCAGTTTAAATAACATTTCTGAGATGGGTTTGCTCTGGACAGCCAGTCTGTGGAGATGCCTCTTGTTGCTGTTAAACCTTGGCTATTTGAGAAGGATATTCCACTAAGGGACATAACCTCACCATTTTAAATGGTTCCTCATCTTTTCTTAACCAAACCTCGTAATGCAGTTACCTGTTTGGGACATGCTGTAAACACAGGATTGTGGAAAATATATGGATGGGAACAATCAGAAATTATTCCCATCAGAAACGATGTAGTCATCGCCAGCTTCTAACCCATATCCCTCACTTTCATTGCCAATAAACCTGTTGCACAATTTGGCATCAGACTGAAGCCAACAAGGGAGTGTCTGTGCTTGGGCCTTCAGGTCAATGCTGGGTGAGGAAAAGAAGCTTAAAGCTTCACCTAGAAGAGAAAGCAGAGACCTCACCAGCAGAGGTACTCCCCTCGGGCCAGTCAAGGCACAGTCTTTCACAGTTCCTCATTGCCTGAGGCAACTGAAGTAGGACTGTATTTAGCAGCTACAGCACAACAAAGTGTATTTTTGGGGGAGAGGGGTGTCAAATACCGTACCTCTGCATTTATATACCTCTGCAACTTTCCTATTACATGCATTAAAAGAAAAACACATTCCATATACGGCTGTGACTGACGTGGAATTGCTCATAATTATAATCCTTCTTCTCTCCTTTTTCAGCTCCATGAAATAGCCTGCAAATATTGAAAACTAACATTCCTTTCTGTACTGAATGCAATAGACTGTGCATGCAATAGCTTTTACAGTAGTTCCAAGACAGAAAAGTTTAAAAAGCACTTTAATTATAAATTATTCAGAAATACATTATATGTAATAAAATGTCAACCTGAAGAAAGCAGAAGATGATGTCGCAGCACCTTCAATATGATTATAGGGCATAAAAATAATGCACAGCTTTTGCTACCCCTCAAAAGTGAGTGGAAATGGGGTTGGAGGAGGAAACGTGTAGATTAATTTGAGTGGAAGGATGAAAAGCAAGGGAGTTCTCTTTTTCTAAATATTTACCAAGTGAGCTCTAGGCTTAGTTAATGCACTCTAGAAGGTCATACAATAGGCAGACTTTTATAAAAGTAAAAAAATCCTGATATTAAAATATTGTCAAAAAGCTTCTGATGTCAACCATAATAGTATATTAAACCACAAGGACTTTCCTGAAGAGCTGTCTGACTTCAATGACATCTACATCAGTCCTAAACAAGCCTAATTGTTGAAATGTACAGAAAACATAAGCATAAAACCAGGGTTTTAACTTTTTTATTGTGAATTGGCTGTCATACAATCCATTTCTGTCCTGCACATCTATCAGAGAGAACTTTCTTCCTACCTGTATATAAAAAGCAAGAAGTCGAATTTTGTTGAACATACCTATTGTACTGCAACACAGAAATTCTGAAGAATTAAACCAGCTGAATAAGACATTACTGCTGCAGGGATGTACGCCAGCATGTCCCTTGTGAAAAACAGAAGGATTCTTCTACGAGGTTTTGGGCTTGGCTCATTGGTGAGCTCATTTTACCCTGTTACAGCTCTTCTTTGATGAAGTCTCACACCAGCATAAACTGGCACGCTGCACTGGGTAAATCAGGGCCAATATTTAAAATGCTAAAAATCAATTATTACCAGCCACAGAATGATTATTTTAAGTGGGAAAATGTGTTTTTCATAAGGTTTGTTTGCCACTTTTGCTCCGAATTCATAACACAACTTCTGCTGAATAACATCCAAAGTCTCAGATAGTGGTTCAGCCAAAAGTCAGCCTTCAGAATCGGCTCAGGGCATTTCAGGGTTGGTTTTTGTTGGGGTTTTTTTTACAATAACTAATACATCTTTCCCATTAAAGAACAGTCCCTACCAGCTGACAATCCGAAGAACAAATGCTCATTGTAATTAAAGTGACTAAAAGAGAAAATACATCTTGATCTTCAGAAATACAGTAACTCTTTCAAAATCTGAATAAATTTCTCTTCTCTTCAATCCCAGCCTAGGAAGCCTTTAAATTCAACATGAAGTTGCTTTCCAGCACTCATGGTCCAGTTCCTCTGCTTGTGCAGAATCATGGATTCAGTTGCCAGAGGAATCCAGCCAAGAAGCCACCTTTACCTCCAGGTTTGGCTGGTCCAAGTGACTGAGGAGCCAGGGCACCATCACATCGCAGGGAGCAGGACTGTGCATCGCACAAATGTACACCCTGCCCGGTGAATCTGCAAACCCCTGGAGAGCTACCACTGAACACTTTCCTACAGATTAGGCTGCCAGGGGATACAAGAACATCCCTTATTCTCCAGGGTGTCAAAGCAGGCTATCAAGCCTTGTTCTGGACTATAATATCCCATTATACACATGACACAATGCTGGACTAAGAGAAAAGGGCTGAAATCACTAAAGGCTTTGCTCTATAGTAAGGTAAGCGTACATAAATCACCCTCGCTGTGGTCCTAGATGCATTTCCTCTCCTGACCACATAGCCACCGGCATTTTTCCTTGCACTGGCTGCAACCTCATGCACCCAGGCAGTGAACTGCTTCGCTGAGTTGTTCCAGCAGAAAAACTAATTAAAAAGTAAACACTGTTCAGCTGGATCATCTCCATGACCTGACTTGCTGTGTCATCACACGAGTTGCTGTGCTAGCAAAAGAGTAAGGACAGAATCTGCAAGTGCCACTAGATACACGAAGAGGTACATAGGAGTTGCACCCTTTCATAGAAAAAAGCAGCATCTCAGCAAGCGTGGGGACAGGGACATTCATGTGGCTTACATCTTCTGATAAATAATGCTCTCTAGGGACTGCATGGCACAAGATAACCTTGCTTGTGCAGGATCCAGTTACGCAGCATTGTGCTCCTAGGGGTAATTTTGAGCAAAGAGGTTTCTGTGACTACACGCTATTTTTTCATGTTTAGTTTCATCAAAAAAATGTAAAATTCATCCTAATTTCACATTTAGCATTTTGATTTTTTTTATTATTATTACTTTTCAGTTATGCTCAACTTTGCCATCTATTCTGTGTAGTTTTCATGCCAGAACTACAGGAAGCTTTCCCAATGCTGACTTTCATATACTTATTAGGTGGAGTTTCAGTTGACCTCAAGGCAGATACACATCAGATAAGAAAACTCAGAACACAAAAGACGGGGGCAAAGCAGTTTGAACCAGAAACGCAGCTGATGTATCTGGACCTTATTAAAGCATTCGATACAGTGCCTCAAAAGATTTTACTTGAAAAATTAATTCAGATCTGCTTGGATCTAAGGATTCTTATGTGTTTTGAAAATTAATTGGAAGTTGTAGGGTTATGAAAGTGGCAACAATATTAACTGGAAGGGTGGTGCCCAGGATAATTTGACTATCATCTTTTAATAGTGAACAAATTAAATGGGAAGACAATGCTAAACTGGGAAATAGCAGCAAGCAAAAAAAAAGGGGGGGGGGGGAATTGGCAAAACAAACACCAGAAACACTTTTAAGAATTAGACTTTTAAGAATTTAAGAAGATCTGGGTAAATAAGATGAGATTTAGTGTAAAAAAATGAAGATATGAGAGTTAGATGAGAACAGTCCAAATTTGTCAGGGATGATATGCAGCACTGGCAAAACAGTGACAGTGAAGAAGTACTCCAGGTGACAGCGGTAGATCAGCTCTGAAGTTGCAAACCAGTGTGGGTATTTAAAAAGGAGTGACTTCACACTCCTCATGCCAAAGTAGCAGTGCATTATGGACAGTGACAGCAAAAGTAATTTTCTTTCTTCTTTTCAGAGACTGAGCCTAGATTTTTAATAGACTTTAAATCATCTCCCAGGATAAATTACAATAAGGATCTGGCTCCCTGTACAGAAAATGTTCCTACTTTTCTCTGTTTGACTTTATCCCGTTATTTCAGTTTATGCTAAGCTGAAAAACTTCCTTAAAGTTCCCTCTTTTGCTAGTTGTATTGCTCAAAGACTTGTGGGCAATCTTCAGATCTGTCATGACAATTTAGCAGTATGTGCCTTTGCATCTTTCCAACACATCAGTCTTTCTAAGCAACAGTTTCCCCATTTTGTTTGGCTCTTCAAGAACACCCAGAGCTCAAGAAGAAAATAAGTCCTAGCACAGACAGATAGAAGGGTCCAATACCGAGGAAGAGCAGGACCTCTGCAGTGAAGCACACCTGACACAGCATGTCACAGGGCAGAGGAGCGGGGAAGATGTCTGAGCTGAGACAGCTCAGTCCAGAGCTGACTCTCCCAGGATGCAGCTTTAGCAGGCAGGGCGATGTGGTCTGCCTGGAACACCGGCCTTGCCCGCCCAGGGCTACCCCTGCCTGTAAGTGCATTTTCAGAACTATAAAGAGAAAGAATTAATTTTATGGCCTGTGCTACACCTGAAGATACTGAAGTTACTCTAGATTTCTCTGATGTGACAGAGCAGCATTTTATTTAGTAAAACCTATCAGTCTGTTTAACAGTATGACATTGGAGGCTATGAGCGTTTTATTGTTTGGATTGGTTTTAATTAAACTGGGCAAAAGCTCTGCATCTACAGCGCTATGTCACAAGGTAAATAAAAATATCAGTAGCTCCTCCCGCCTCTGGTTTCCAGAACAAAATAGCTTTTATTTTCACAGTGCATTATGAAAGGAAATCACAGAACACAAAAGGTTCTTCCCAAAGAGAAACAAAATGTATGTGACCCCGCGAGCTGCAATGTATTGAACAGCTGTCACTCTGCCGCCGGACGGGCCCTCCCGCACCGACCCCTGACCAGCGGTGTTCGTGCCTAACGGACGGTACAGCAACCGCAACTGCTGGTCCGAACGCACCACCGCACTGGGGAATCCTCGCAAACCGTTAACAGCAGTACAGCGATTTAAGACAATGCAATCCAGGACTGCGAACGTACCGCATCCTCCAGGCAGCTGTGTCCCCTGGAGCCGCGCACGCCCGGGGCTG